>NW_027513848.1:43877-64525 GCF_048772815.1 Callospermophilus lateralis | reverse complement strand
AGAGCCACAACAAACCATGTTGGATTTAGAGTTCCAAATTCATCTATCTATATAGCAGAGAACAGAGTGAAACCTAAACATAAAAACTGCTACTATAGACGAACGCTTCAACCTAGAAGAACAAAATTTGGTCAGCCAAGTGGGATTTGTGTACTGATCATTACCACCAAGTATCATCAAGATAGGGTGAAAAAATATTTGCTGGTATTTCGGAAACTCGTTATTTCTTAGAAACTTTTCAACCCCACTCAATGAAAGTGCTTTTCCACAGACTGTGCCTAGGACTACTTGAAGAGGAAACAAACCATAGAAACAAATCTGAGAATTCTTTTATTTTCTCAAGATTCAAAGAGTTACTACAAACCCTGTTGGATTTAGAGTTCCAAATTCATCAATCTATATAGGAGAGAACAGAGTGAAACCTAAATATAAAAACTGCTACTGTAGACGAACGCTTCAACCTACAAGAACAAAATTTGTTGAGCCAAGTGGGATTTGTGTACTGATCATGACCACCAAGTATCATCAACATTGGGTGAAAAAATATTTGCTGGTATTTCGGAAACTCGTTATTTTTTAGAAGCTTGGCAACCCCTCTCAATGAAAGTGCTTTTCCACAGTCTGTGCCTAGGGCTACTTGAAGAGGAAACAAACCTTAGAGACAAAACAGAGAACTCCTTTATTTTGTCAAGTTGCAAAGAGCTACTACAAACCATGTGGGATTTAGAGTTCCAAATTTATCAATCTATATAGCAGAGAACAGAGTGAAACCTAAACATAAAAACTGCTAAAAATTTGGTGAGCCAAGTGGAATTTGTGTACTTTTCATTACCACTATGTATCATCAAGATTGGGCGAAAAAATATTTGCTGGTATTTCGGAAACTCGTTATTTCTTAGAAGCTTGGCCACCCCTCTCAATGAAAGTGCTTTTCCACAGTCTGTGCCTAGGGCTACTTGAAGAGGAAACAAACCATAGAGACAAAACTGAGAACTCCTTAATTTTGTTAAGTTTCAAAGAGATACTACAAACCATGGTGGATTTAGAGTTCCAAATTCATTTATCTATATAGGAGAGAACAGACTGAAACCCAAATATAAAAACTGCTACTGTAGAAGAACGCTTCAACCTAGAAGAACATAATTTAGTGAGCCAAGTGGGATTTGTGTACTGATCATTACCACCAAGTATCATCAAGATTGGGTGAAAAAATATTTGCTGGTATTTCGGAAACTCATTCTTTCTTAGAAGCATGACAACCTCTCTCAATGAAAATGCTTCTCCTCAGTCTGTGCAAGGGCTACTTGAAGAGGACACAAACCATTTAGACAAAACTGAGAACTCCTTTATTTTGTCAAGTTTCAAAGAGCTACTACAAACCATGTTGGATTTAGAGTTCCAAATTAATTTATCTATATAGGAGAGAACAGAGTGAAACCTAAAAATAAAAACTGCTACTGAAAAGGAACGCATCAACCTAGAAGAACAAAATTTGGTGAGTCAAGTGGGATTTGTGTACCGATCATTACCACCAAGTATCATCAACATTGGGTGAAAAAATATTTGCTGGTGTTTCGGAAACTCGTAATTTCTTGGAAGCTTGGCAACCCCTCTCAATGAATGTGCTTTTCCACAGTCTGTGCCTAGGGCTACTTGAAGAGGAAACAAACCATAGAGACAAAACTGAGAACTCCTTTATTTTGTCAAGTTTCAAAGAGCCACTACAAACCATGTTGGATTTAGAGTTCCAAATTCATCAATCTATATAGCAGAGAACAGAGTGAAACCTAATCATAAAAACTGCTACTGTAGACAAACGCTTCAACCTGGAAGAAAATATTTGGTGAGCCAAATGGGATTTGTGTACTGATCATTACCACCAAGTATCATCAACATTGGGTGAAAAAATATTTGCTGGTATTTCGGAAACTCGTAATTTTTTGGAAGCTTGGCAACACCTCTCAATGAAAGTGCTTTTCCACAGTCAGTGCCTACGGCTACTTAAAGAGGAAACAATCCATAGAGACAAAACTGAGAAATCCTTTATTTTGTCAAGTTTCAAAGAGCTACAACAAACCATGTTGGATTTAGAGTTCCAAATTCATCTATCTTCTAGGAGAAAACAGAGTGAAACCTAAATATAAAAAATGCTACTGTAGATGAACGCTTCAACCTAGAAGAACAAAATTTGGTGAGCCAAGTCCGTTTTGTGTACTGATCATTACCACCAAGTATCATCAACATTGGGTGAAAAAATATTTGCTGGTATTTCGGCAACTCGTTATTTCTTAGAAGCTTGGGAACCCTTCTCAATGAAAGCGCTTTTCCACCGTCTGTGCCTAGGGCTACTTGAAGAGGAAACAAACCATACAGACAAAACTGAGAACTCCATTATTTTGTCAAGTTTTCAAGAGCCACTACAAACCATGTTGGATTTAGAGTTCCAAAATCATCTATCTATATAGCAGAGAACAGAGTGAAACCTAAACATAAAAACTGCTACTGTAGACGAACGCTTCACCTAGAAGAACAAAATATGGTAAGCCAAGTGGGATTTGTGTACCGATCTTCACCACCAAGTATCATCAAGATTGCGTGAAAAAATATTTCTTGGTAATTCGGAAACTCGTTATTTCTTAGAAGATTGGCAACCCCTCTCAATGAAAGTGCTTTTCTACAGTCTCTGCTTAGGGCTACTTGAAGCGGAAACAAATCATAGAGAGAAAACTGAGAACTGCTTTATTTTGTCAAGTTTCAAAGAGCTAGTACAAACCATATTGGATTTAGAGTTCCACATTCTCCTGCCTATATAGGAGAGAACAGAGTAAAACCTAAGAATAAAAACTGCTACTGTAGACGATGCTTCAACCTAGAAGAACAGAATTTGGTAAGCCATGTGGGATTTGCGTACTTGTACTTACCACCAAGTATCATCAAGATTGGGTGAAAAAATATTTGCTGGTATTTCCGAAACTCGTTATTTCTTAGAAGCTTGGCAACCCCTCTCAATGAAAGTGCTTTTCCACAGTCTGTACCAGTTCTACTAGAAGAGGAAACAAACAATAGAGACAAAACTGAGAACTCTTTTATTTTGTCAAGTTTCAAAGAGCTACTACAAACCATGTTGGATTTAGAGTTCCAAATTCATCTATCTATATAGGAGAGAGCAGAGTGAAACCTAAATATAAAAACTGCTACTGATAACGAACGCATCAACC
The DNA here is from genome assembly GCF_048772815.1 of Callospermophilus lateralis. NCBI lineage: Eukaryota > Metazoa > Chordata > Mammalia > Rodentia > Sciuridae > Callospermophilus > Callospermophilus lateralis. The sequence goes on along the minus strand of NW_027513848.1, from coordinate 61,307 downwards.
TAGAAGAACAAAATTTGGTGAATCAAGTGGCATTTGTGTACCGATCATTACCACCAAGTATCATCAAGATTGGGAGAAAAAATATTTGCTGGTATTTCTGAAACTCGTAATTTCTTGGAAGCTTGGCAACCCCTCTCAATGAAAGTGCTTTTCCACAGTCACTGCTTAGAGCTACTAGAAGCTGAAACTAATCATAGAGAAAAAACTGAGAACTCCTTTATTTTGTCAAGTTTCAAAGAGCTACTACAAACCATGTTGGATTTAGAGTTCCAAACTCATCTATCTATATAGGAGAGAACAGAGTAAAACCTAAAAATACAAACTGCTACTGTAGACGAATGCTTCAACCTAGAAGAACAGAATTTGGTGAGCCAAGTGGGATTTGGGTACTTGTCCTTACCACCAAGTATCATCAAGATTGGGTGAAAAAATATTTGCTGGTGTTTCGGAAACTCGTTATTTTTTAGAAGCTTGGCAACCCCTCAAAATGAGAGTGCTTTTCCACAGTCTGTGCAGGGCTACTTGAAGACGAAACAAATCATAGAGACAAAACTGAGAACTCTTTTATTTTGTCAAGTTTCAAAGAGCTACTACAAACCATGTTGGATTTAGAGTTCCAAATTCATCTATCAATATACGAGAGAACAGAGTGTAAATTAAATATAAAAACTGCTACTGTAGACGAACGCTTCAACCTAGAAGAACAAAATTTGGTGATCCAAGTGCGTTTTGTGTACTGATCATTACCACCAAGTATCATCAACATTGGGTGAAAAAATATTTGCTGGTATTTCGGCAACTCGTTATTTCTTAGAAGCTTGGGAACCCTTCTCAATGAAAGTGCTTTTCCACCGTCGGTGCCGAGGGCTAATTGAAGAGGAAACAAACCATAGAGACAAAACTGAGAACTCCTTTATTTTGTCAAGTTTTAAAGAGCTCCTACAAACCATGTTGGATTTAGAGTTCCAAATTCATCTATCTATATAGGAGAGAGCAGAGTGAAACCTAAAAATAAAAACTGCTACTGATAACGAACGCATCAACCTAGAAGAACAAAATTTGGTGAGTCAAGTGGGATCTGTGTACCAATCATTACCACCAAGTATCATCAGGATTGGGTGAAAAAATATTTGCTGGTATTTCTGAAACTTGTAATTTCTTGGAAGCTTGGCAACCCCTCTCAATGAAAGTGTTTTTCCACCGTCTGTGCCTAGGGCTACTTGAAGAGGAAACAAACCATAGAGAAAAAACTGAGAACTCCTTTATTTTGTCAAGTTTCAAAGAGCCACTACAAACCATGTTGGATTTAGAGTTCCAAATTCATCTATCTATATACGAGAGAACAGAGTGAAACCTAAAAATAAAAACTGCTACTGTAGAAGAACGCTTCAACCTAGAAGAACAACATTTTGTGAGCCAAGTGGGATTTGTGTACTGATCATTACCTCCAAGTATCATCAAGATTGGGTGAAAAAATATTTGCTGGTATTTCGGAAACTCATAATTTCTTGGAAGCTTGGCAACCCATCTCAATGAAAGTGCTTTTCCACAGTCACTCTTAGAGCTACTTGAAGCGGAAAGAAATCATAGAGAAAAAACTGAGAACTCCTTTATTTTGTCAAGTTTCAAAGAGCTACTACAAACCGTGTTTGCTTTAGAGTTGCAAATTCATCTATCTATACAAGAGAGAACAGAGTGAATCCTAAAAATAAAAACTGCTACTGTAAACGAACGCTTCAACTTAGAAGAACAAAATTTGGTGAGCCAAGTGGGATTTGTGGACTTGTCATTACAACCACGTATCATCAAGATTGTGTGAAAGAATTTTTGCTGGTATTTCGGAAACTCGTAATTTCTTGGAAGCTTGGCAACCCCTCTCAATGACAGTGCTTTTCCACCGTCTGTGCCTAGGGCTACTTAAAGAGGAAAAAAACCATAGAGACAAAACTGAGAACTCCATTATTTTGTCAAGTTTCCAAGAGCCACTACAAACCATGTTGGATTTAGAGTTCCAAAATCATCTATCTATATAGCAGAGAACAGAGTGAAACCGAAACATAAAAACTGCTACTGTAGACGAACGCTTCACCTAGAAGAACAAAATATGGTAAGCCAAGTGGGATTTGTGTACCGATCTTCACCACCAAGTATCATCAAGATTGCGTGAAAAAATATTTCTTGGTAATTCGGAAACTCGTTATTTCTTAGAAGATTGGCAACCCCTCTCAATGAAAGTGCTTTTCTACAGTCTCTGCTTAGGGTTACTTGAAGCGGAAACAAATCATAGAGAGAAAACTGAGAACTCCTTTATTTTGTCAAGTTTCAAAGAGCTAGTACAAACCATGTTGGATTTAGAGTTCCACATTCTTCTGCCTATATAGGAGAGAACAGAGTAAAACCTAAGAATAAAAACTGCTACTGTAGACGATGCTTCAACCTAGAAGAACAGAATTTGGTGAGCCAAGTGGGATTTGGGTACTTGTACTTACCACCAAGTATCATCAAGATTGGGTGAAAAAATATTTGCTGGTATTTCCGAAACTCGTTATTTCTTAGAAGCTTGGCAACCCCTCTCAATGAAAGTGCTTTTCCACAGTCTGTACCAGTTCTACTGGAAGAGGAAACAAACCATAGAGACAAAACTGAGAACTCTTTTATTTTGTCAAGTTTCAAAGAGCTACTACAAACCATGTTGGATTTAGAGTTCTAAATTCATCTATCTATATAGGAGAGAGCAGAGTGAAACCTAAAAATAAAAACTGCTACTGATAACGAACGCATCAACCTAGAAGAACAAAATCTGGTGAGTCAAGTGGGATTTGTGTACCGATCATTACCACCAAGTATCATGAAGATTGGGTGAAAAAATATTTGCTGGTATTTCTGAAACTGGTAATTTCTTGGAAGCTTGGCAACCCCTCTCAATGAAAGTGCTTTTCCACCGTCTGTGCCTAGGGCTACTTGAAGAGGAAACAAACCATAGAGGAAAAACTGAGAACTCCTTTATTTTGCCAAGTTTCAAAGAGCCACTACAAACCATGTTGGATTTAGAGTTCCAAACTCATCTATCTATATACGAGAGAACAGAGTGAAACCTAAACATAAAAACTGCTACTGTAGAAGAACGCTTCAACCTAGAAGAACAACATTTGGTGAGCCAAGTGGGATTTGTGTACTTATCATTACCACCAAGTATCATCAAGATTGGGAGAAAAAATATTTGCTGGTATTTCCGAAACTCGTAATTTCTTGGAAGCTTGGCAACCCCTCTCAATGAACGTGCTTTTCCACAGTCACTGCTTAGAGCTACTAGAAGCGGAAACTAATCATAGAGAAAAAACTGAGAACTCCTTTATTTTGTCAAGTTTCAAAGAGCTACTACAAACCATGTTGGATTTAGAGTTCCAAACTCATCTATCTATATAGGAGAGAACAGAGTAAAACCTAAAAATAAAAACTGCTACTGTAGACGAATGCTTCAACCTAGAAGAACAGAATTTGGTGAGCCAAGTGGGATTTGGGTACTTTTCCTTACCACCAAGTATCATCAAGATTGGGTGAAAAAATATTTGCTGGTGTTTCGGAAACTCGTTATTTTTTAGAAGCTTGGCAACCCCTCAAAATGAAAGTGCTTTTCCACAGTCTGTGCAGGGCTACTTGAAGACGAAACAAATCATAGAGACAAAACTGAGAACTCTTTTATTTTCTCAAGTTTCAAAGAGCTACTACAAACCATGTTGGATTTAGAGTTCCAAATTCATCTATCAATATAGGAGAGAACAGAGTGTAAATTAAATATAAAAACTGCTACTGATAACGAACGCATCAACCTAGAAGAACAAAATTTGGTGAGTCAAGTGGGATTTGTGTAGCGATCATTACCACCAAGTATCATCAAGATTGGGTGAAAAAATATTTGCTGGTATTTCGGAAACTCGTAATTTCTTAGAAGCTTGGCAACCCCTCTCAATTTAAGTGCTTTTCCACAGTCACTGCATAGAGCTACTTGAAGCGGAAACAATTCATAGAGACAAAACTGATAACTCCTTTATTTTGTCAAGATTCAAAGAGCTACTACAAACCATTTTGGATTTATAGTTCCAAATTCATCTATCTACATAGGAGAGAAAAGACTGAAACCTAAATATAAAAATTGCTACTGTAGAAGAACGCTTCAACCTAGAAGAACAACATTTGGTGAGCCAAGTGGGATTTGTGTACTGATCATCACCACCAAGTATCATCAAGATTGGGTGAAAAAATATTTGCTGGTATTTCGGAAACTCGTAATTTCTTGGAAGCTTGGCCACCCCTTTCAATGAAAGTGCTTTTCCACAGTCTCTGCTTAGGGCTAAATGAAGCGAATAGAATCATAGAGACAAAACTGAGAACTTCTTTCCTTGTCGAGTTTCAAAGAGCTACTACAAACCACATTGGATTTAGAATTCCAAATTCATCTATCTATATAGGAGAGACAGAGTGAAACCTAAATATAAAAAACTGCTACTGTAGACGAACGCTTCAACCTAGAAGAACAAAATTTGGTGAGCCAAGTGGGATTGGTGTACTGATCATTACCACCAAGTGTCATGAAGATTGCGAGAAAAAATATTTGCTGGTATTTCGGAAACTCGTTATTTCTTAGGAGATTGGCAACCCCTCCCAATGAAAGTGCTTTTCCACTGTCTTGCCCAGGACAACTTGAAGAGGAAACAAACCATAGAGACAAAACTGAGAACTCCTTTAATTTGTCAAGTTTCAAAGAGCTACTACAAACCATGGTGGATTTAGAGTTCCAAATTCATCTATCTATATAGGAGAGAACAGAGTGAAACCTAAAAATGAAAACTGCTACTGTAAACGAACGCTTCAACCTAGAAGAACAAAATTTGGTGAGCCAAGTGGGTTTTGTGTACTTGTCATTACCACCACGTATCATCAACTTTGGGTGAAAAAGTATTTGCTGGTATTTCGGAAACTCGTTATTTCTTGGAAGCTTGGCAACCCCTTTCAATGAAAGTGCTTTTCGACAGTCTCTGCTTAGGGCTACATGAGGCGGAAACAAATCATAAAGACAAAACTGAGAACTCCTTTATTTTGTCAATTTTCAAAGAGCTACTATAAACCATGTTGGATTTAGAGTTCCAAATTCATCATCTATATAGGAGAGAACAGAGTGAAACCTAAATATTAAAACGGTTACTGTAGACGAACACTTCCACCTAGAAGAAGAAAATTTGGTGAACCAAGTGGGATTTGTGTACTGATAATTACCACAAAGTATCATCGACATTGGGTGAAAAAATATTTGCTGGTGTTTCGGAAACTCGTTATTTCTTAGAAGCTTGGAAACCCCTTTCAAAGAAAGTGCTTTTCCTCAGTCTCTGCTAAGGGCTACATGAACCAGAAACAAATCATAAAGACAAAACTGAAAACTATTTTATTTTGTCAATTTTCAAAGAGCTACTATAAACCATGTTGGATTTAGAGTTCCAAATTCATCATCTATATAGGAGAGAACAGAGTGAAACCTAAAAATAAAAACTGCTACTGTAAATGAACGCTTCAACCTAGAAGAACAAAATTTGGTGAGCCAAGTGGGATTTGTGGACTTGTCATTACCACCACGTATCACCAACATTGGGTCAAAAAATATTTGCTGGTATTTCGGAAACTCGTAGTTTCTTGGAAGCTTGGCAACCATCTCAATTAAAGTGCTTTTCTGCAGTCTCTGCTTAGGGCTACATGAAGTGTAAACAAATCATAGAGACAAAACTGAGAACTCCATAATTTTGTCAAGTTTCAAAGAGCTACTACAAACCATGTTGGATTTAGATTTCCAAAATCATCTATATATATAGGAGAGAACAGATGGAACCTAAAAATGTAAACTGCTACTGTAAAAGAACGCTTCAAACTAGAAGAACAAAATTTGGTGAGTCAAGTGGGATTTGTGTACCGATCATTACCACCACGTATCATCAACATTGGGTGAAAAAATATTTGCTGGTATTTCGGAAACTCGTAATTTCTTGGAAGCTTGGCAACCACTTTCAATGAAAGTGCTTTTCTACAGTCTCTGCTTAGGGTTACTTGAAGCGGAAACAAATCATAGAGAGAAAACTGAGAACTCCTTTATTTTGTCAAGTTTCAAAGAGCTAGTACAAACCATGTTGGATTTAGAGTTCCACATTCTTCTGCCTATATAGGAGAGAACATAGTAAAACCTAAGAATAAAAACTGCTACTGTAGACGATGCTTCAACCTAGAAGAACAGAATCTGGTGAGCCAAGTGGGATTTGGGTACTTGTACTTACCACCAAGTATCATCAAGATTGGGTGAAAAAATATTTGCTGGTATTTCCGAAACTCGTTATTTCTTAGAAGCTTGGCAACCCCTCACAATGAAAGTGCTTTTCCACAGTCTGTACCAGTTCTACTGGAAGAGGAAACAAACCATAGAGACAAAACTGAGAACTCTTTTATTTTGTCAAGTTTAAGAGCTACTACAAAACCATGTTGGATTTAGAGTTCCAAATTCATCTATCTATATAGGAGAGAGCAGAGTGAAACCTAAAAATAAAAACTGCTACTGATAACGAACGCATCAACCTAGAAGAACAAAATTTGGTGAGTCAAGTGGGATTTGTGTACCGATCATTACCACCAAGTATCATCAAGATTGGGTGAAAAAATATTTGCTGGTATTTCTGAAACTGGTAATTTCTTAGAAGCTTGGCAACACCTCTCAATGAAAGTGCTTTTCCACCGTCTGTGCCTAGGGCTACTTAAAGAGGAAAAAACCATAGAAGAAAAACTGAGAACTCCTTTATTTTGCCAAGTTTCAAAGAGCCACTACAAACCATGTTGGATTTAGAGTTCCAAATTCATCTATCTATATACGAGAGAACAGAGTGAAACCTAAACATAAAATCTGCTACTGTAGAAGAACGCTTCAAACTAGAAGAACAACATTTGGTGAGCCAAGTGGGATTTGTGTACTTATCATTACCACCAAGTATCATCAAGATTGGGAGAAAAAATATTTGCTGGTATTACCGAAACTCGTAATTTCTTGGAAGCTTGGCAACCCCTCTGAATGAAAGTGCTTTTCCACAGTCACTGCTTAGAGCTACTAGAAGCGGAAACTAATCATAGAGAAAAAAACTGAGAACTCCTTTATTTTGTCAAGTTTCAATGAGCTACTACAAACCATGTTGGATTTAGAGTTCCAAACTCATCTATCTATATAGGAGAGAACAGAGTAAAACCTAAAAATAAAAACTGCTACTGTAGACGAATGCTTCATCCTAGAAGAACAGAATTTGGTGAGCCAAGTGGGATTTGGGTACTTGTCCTTACCACCAAGTATCATCAAGATTGGGTGAAAAAGTATTTGCTGGTGTTTCGGAAACTCGTTATTTTTTAGAAGCTTGGCAACCCCTCAAAATGAAAGTGCTTTTCCACAGTCTGTGCCAGGGCTACTTGAAGACGCAACAAATCATAGAGACAAAACTGAGAACTCTTTTATTTTGTCAAGTTTCAAAGAGCTACTACAAACCATGTTGGATTTAGAGTTCCAAATTCATCTATCTATATAAAAGAGAGCAGAGTGAAACCTAAAAATAAAAACTGCTACTGATAACGAACGCATCAACCTAGAAGAACAAAATTTGGTGAGTCAAGTGGGATTTGTGTAGCGATCATTACCACCAAGTATCATCAAGATTGGGTGAAAAAATATTTGCTGGTATTACCGAAACTCGTAATTTCTTGGAAGCTTGGCAACCCCTCTCAATGAACGTGCTTTTCCACAGTCACTGCTTAGAGCTACTAGAAGCGGAAACTAATCATAGAGAAAAAACTGAGAACTCCTTTATTTTGTCAAGTTTCAAAGAGCTACTACAAACCATGTTGGATTTAGAGTTCCAAACTCATCTATCTATATAGGAGAGAACAGAGTAAAACCTAAAAATAAAAACTGCTACTGTAGACGAATGCTTCAACCTAGAAGAACAGAATTTGGTGAGCCATGTGGGATTTGGGTACTTGTCCTTACCACCAAGTATCATCAAGATTGGGTGAAAAAATATTTGCTGGTGTTTCGGAAACTCGTTATTTTTTAGAAGCTTGGCAACCCCTCAAAATGAAAGTGCTTTTCCACAGTCTGTGCAGGGCTACTTGAAGACGAAACAAATCATAGAGACAAAACTGAGAACTCTTTTATTTTCTCAAGTTTCAAAGAGCTACTACAAACCATGTTGGATTTAGAGTTCCAAATTCATCTATCAATATAGGAGAGAACAGAGTGTAAATTAAATATAAAAACTGCTACTGATAACGAACGCATCAACCTAGAAGAACAAAATTTGGTGAGTCAAGTGGGATTTGTGTAGCGATCATTACCACCAAGTATCATCAAGATTGGGTGAAAAAATATTTGCTGGTATTTCGGAAACTCGTAATTTCTTAGAAGCTTGGCAACCCCTCTCAATTTAAGTGCTTTTCCACAGTCACTGCATAGAGCTACTTGAAGCGGAAACAATTCATAGAGACAAAACTGATAACTCCTTTATTTTGTCAAGATTCAAAGAGCTACTACAAACCATTTTGGAATTATAGTTCCAAATTCATCTATCTACATAGGAGATAAAAGACTGAAACCTAAATATAAAAATTGCTACTGTAGAAGAACGCTTCAACCTAGAAGAACAACATTTGGTGAGCCAAGTGGGATTTGTGTACTGATCATTACCACCAAGTATCATCAAGATTGGGTGAAAAAATATTTGCTGGTATTTCGGAAACTCGTAATTTCTTGGAAGCTTGGCAACCCATCTCAATGAAAGTGCTTTTCCACAGTCACTCTTAGAGCTACTTGAAGCGGAAAGAAATCATAGAGAAAAAACTGAGAACTCCTTTATTTTGTCAAGTTTCAAAGAGCTACTACAAACCATGTTTGCTTTAGAGTTGCAAATTCATCTATCTATACAAGAGAGAACAGAGTGAATCCTAAAAATAAAAACTGCTACTGTAAACGAACGCTTCAACTTAGAAGAACAAAATTTGGTGAGCCAAGTGGGATTTGTGGACTTGTCATTACAACCACGTATCATCAAGATTGTGTGAAAGAATTTTTGCTGGTATTTCGGAAACTCGTAATTTCTTGGAAGCTTGGCAACCCCTCTCAATGAAAGTGCTTTTCCACCGTCTGTGCCTAGGGCTACTTAAAGAGGAAAAAAACCATAGAGACAAAACTGAGAACTCCATTATTTTGTCAAGTTTCCAAGAGCCACTACAAACCATGTTGGATTTAGAGTTCCAAAATCATCTATCTATATAGCAGAGAACAGAGTGAAACCGAAACATAAAAACTGCTACTGTAGACGAACGCTTCACCTAGAAGAACAAAATATGGTAAGCCAAGTGGGATTTGTGTACCGATCTTCACCACCAAGTATCATCAAGATTGCGTGAAAAAATATTTCTTGGTAATTCGGAAACTCGTTATTTCTTAGAAGATTGGCAACCCCTCTCAATGAAAGTGCTTTTCTACAGTCTCTGCTTAGGGTTACTTGAAGCGGAAACAAATCATAGAGAGAAAACTGAGAACTCCTTTATTTTGTCAAGTTTCAAAGAGCTAGTACAAACCATGTTGGATTTAGAGTTCCACATTCTTCTGCCTATATAGGAGAGAACAGAGTAAAACCTAAGAATAAAAACTGCTACTGTAGACGATGCTTCAACCTAGAAGAACAGAATTTGGTGAGCCAAGTGGGATTTGTGTACTTGTACTTACCACCAAGTATCATCAAGATTGGGTGAAAAAATATTTGCTGGTATTTCCGAAACTCGTTATTTCTTAGAAGCTTGGCAACCCCTCTCAATGAAAGTGCTTTTCCACAGTCTGTACCAGTTCTACTGGAAGAGGAAACAATCCATAGAGACAAAACTGAGAACTCTTTTATTTTGTCAAGTTTCAAAGAGCTACTACAAACCATGTTGGATTTAGAGTTCCAAATTCATCTATCTATATAGGAGAGAGCAGAGTGAAACCTAAAAATAAAAACTGCTACTGATAACGAACGCATCAACCTAGAAGAACAAAATTTGGTGAGTCAAGTGGGATTTGTGTACCGATCATTACCACCAAGTATCATGAAGATTGGGTGAAAAAATATTTGCTGGTATTTCTGAAACTGGTAATTTCTTGGAAGCTTGGCAACCCCTCTCAATGAAAGTGCTTTTCCACCGTCTGTGCCTAGGGCTACTTGAAGAGGAAACAAACCATAGAGGAAAAACTGAGAACTCCTTTATTTTGCCAAGTTTCAAAGAGCCACTACAAACCATGTTGGATTTAGAGTTCCAAACTCATCTATCTATATACGAGAGAACAGAGTGAAACCTAAACATAAAAACTGCTACTGTAGAAGAACGCTTCAACCTAGAAGAACAACATTTGGTGAGCCAAGTGGGATTTGTGTACTTATCATTACCACCAAGTATCATCAAGATTGGGAGAAAAAATATTTGCTGGTATTTCCGAACTCGTAATTTCTTGGAAGCTTGGCAACCCCTCTCAATGAACGTGCTTTTCCACAGTCACTGCTTAGAGCTACTAGAAGCGGAAACTAATCATAGAGAAAAAACTGAGAACTCCTTTATTTTGTCAAGTTTCAAAGAGCTACTACAAACCATGTTGGATTTAGAGTTCCAAACTCATCTCTCTATATAGGAGAGAACAGAGTGAAACCTAAAAATAAAAACTGCTACTGTAGACGAATGCTTCAACCTAGAAGAACAGAATTTGGTGAGCCAAGTGGGATTTGGGTACTTGTCCTTACCACCAAGTATCATCAAGATTGGGTGAAAAAATATTTGCTGGTGTTTCGGAAACTCGTTATTTTTTAGAAGCTTGGCAACCCCTCAAATTGAAAGTGCTTTTCCACAGTCTGTGCAGGGCTACTTGAAGACGAAACAAATCATAGAGACAAAACTGAGAACTCTTTTATTTTGTCAAGTTTCAAAGAGCTACTACAAACCATGTTGGATTTAGAGTTCCAAATTCATCTATCAATATAGGAGAGAACAGAGTGTAAATTAAATATAAAAACTGCTACTCATAACGAACGCATCAACCTAGAAGAACAAAATTTGGTGAGTCAAGTGGGATTTGTGTAGCGATCATTACCACCAAGTATCATCAAGATTGGGTGAAAAAATATTTGCTGGTATTTCGGAAACTAGTAATTTCTTAGAAGCTTGGCAACCCCTCTCAATTTGAGTGCTTTTCCACAGTGACTGCATAGAGCTACTTGAAGCGGAAACAATTCATAGAGACAAAACTGATAACTCCTTTATTTTGTCAAGATTCAAAGAGCTACTACAAACCATTTTGGATTTATAGTTCCAAATTCATCTATCTACATAGGAGAGAAAAGACTGAAACCTAAATATAAAATTGCTACTATACACGAACGCGTCAACCTAGAAGAACAAAATTTGGTGAGCCAAGTGGGATTTGTGTACTGATCATCACCACCAAGTATCATCAAGATTTTGTGAAAAAATATTTGCTGGTATATCGGAAACTCGTAATTTCTTGGAAGCTTGGCCACCCCTTTCAATGAAATGCTTTTCCACAGTCTCTGCTTAGGGCTAAATGAAGCGGAAAAGAATCATAGAGACAAAACTGAGAACTTCTTTCCTTGTCGAGTTTCAAACAGCTACTACAAACCGCATTGGATTTAGAATTCCAAATTCATCTATCTATATAGGAGAGACAGAGTGAAACCTAAATATAAAAACTGCTACTGTAGACGAACGCTTCAACCTAGAAGAACAAAATTTGGTGAGCCAAGTGGGATTGGTGTACTGATCATTACCACCAAGTGTCATGAAGATTGTGAGAAAAAATATTTGCTGGTATTTCGGAAACTCGTTATTTCTTAGGAGATTGGCAACCCCTCTCAATGAAAGTGCTTTTCCACTGTCTTGCCCAGGACAACTTGAAGAGTAAACAAACCATAGAGACAAAACTGAGAACTCCTTTAATTTGTCAAGTTTCAAAGAGCTACTACAAACCATGGTGGATTTAGAGTTCCAAATTCATCTATCTATATAGGAGAGAACAGAGTGAAACCTAAAAATGAAAACTGCTACTGTAAACGAACGCTTCAACCTAGAAGAACAAAATTTGGTGAGCCAAGTGGGTTTTGTGTACTTGTCATTACCACCACGTATCATCAACTTTGTGTGAAAAACTATTTGCTGGTATTTCGGAAACTCGTTATTTCTTGGAAGCTTGGCAACCCCTTTCAATGAAAGTGCTTTTCGACAGTCTCTGCTTAGGGCTACATGAGGCGGAAACAAATCATAGAGACAAAACTGAGAACTCCTTTATTTTGTCAATTTTCAAAGAGCTACTATAAACCATGTTGGATTTAGAGTTCCAAATTCATCATCTATATAGGAGAGAACAGAGTGAAACCTAAATATTAAAACGGTTACTGTAGACGAACACTTCCACCTAGAAGAAGAAAATTTGGTGAACCAAGTGGGATTTGTGTACTGATAATTACCACAAAGTATCATCGACATTGGGTGAAAAAATATTTGCTGGTGTTTCGGAAACTCGTTATTTCTTAGAAGCTTGGAAACCCCTTTCAAAGAAAGTGCTTTTCCTCAGTCTCTGCTAAGGGCTACATGAACCAGAAACAAATCATAGAGACAAAACTGAGAACTATTTTATTTTGTCAATTTTCAAAGAGCTACTATAAACCATGTTGGATTTAGAGTTCCAAATTCATCATCTATATAGGAGAGAACAGAGTGAAACCTAAAAATAAAAACTGCTACTGTAAACGAACGCTTCAACCTAGAAGAACAAAATTTGGTGAGCCAAGTGGGATTTGTGGACTTGTCATTACCACCACGTATCACCAACATTGGGTCAAAAAATATTTGCTGGTATTTCGGAAACTCGTAGATTCTTGGAAGCTTGGCAACCCCTCTCAATTAAAGTGCTTTTCTGCAGTCTCTGCTTAGGGCTACATGAAGTGTAAACAAATCATAGAGACCAAACTGAGAACTCCATAATTTTGTCAAGTTTCAAAGAGCTACTACAAACCATGTTGGATTTAGATTTCCAAAATCATCTATATATATATAGGAGAGAACAGATGGAACCTAAAAATGTAAACTGCTACTGTAAAAGAACGCTTCAAACTAGAAGAACAAAATTTGGTGAGTCAAGTGGGATTTGTGTACCGATCATTACCACCACGTATCATCAACATTGGGTGAAAAAATATTTGCTGGTATTTCGGAAACTCGTAATTTCTTGGAAGCTTGGCAACCACTTTCAATGAAAGTGCTTTTCTACAGTCTCTGCTTAGGGTTACTTGAAGCGGAAACAAATCATAGAGAGAAAACTGAGAACTCCTTTATTTTGTCAAGTTTCAAAGAGCTAGTACAAACCATGTTGGATTTAGAGTTCCACATTCTTCTGCCTATATAGGAGAGAACATAGTAAAACCTAAGAATAAAAACTGCTACTGTAGACGATGCTTCAACCTAGAAGAACAGAATCTGGTGAGCCAAGTGGGATTTGGGTACTTGTACTTACCACCAAGTATCATCAAGATTGGGTGAAAAAATATTTGCTGGTATTTCCGAAACTCGTTATTTCTTAGAAGCTTGGCAACCCCTCACAATGAAAGTGCTTTTCCACAGTCTGTACCAGTTCTACTGGAAGAGGAAACAAACCATAGAGACAAAACTGAGAACTATTTTATTTTGTCAAGTTTCAAAGAGCTACTACAAACCATGTTGGATTTAGAGTTCCAAATTCATCTATCTATATAGGAGAGAGCAGAGTGAAACCTAAAAATAAAAACTGCTACTGATAACGAACGCATCAACCTAGAAGAACAAAATTTGGTGAGTCAAGTGGGATTTGTGTACCGATCATTACCACCAAGTATCATCAAGATTGGGTGAAAAAATATTTGCTGGTATTTCTGAAACTGGTAATTTCTTGGAAGCTTGGCAACCCCTCTCAATGAAAGTGCTTTTCCACCGTCTGTGCCTAGGGCTACTTAAAGAGGAAAAAACCATAGAGGAAAAACTGAGAACTCCTTTATTTTGCCAAGTTTCAAAGAGCCACTACAAACCATGTTGGATTTAGAATTCCAAATTCATCTATCTATATAGGAGAGACAGAGTGAAACCTAAATATAAAAACTGCAACTGTAGACGAACGCTTCAACCTAGAAGAACAAAATTTGGTGAGCCAAGTGGGATTTGTGTACTGATCATTACCACCAAGTGTCATGAAGATTGCGAGAAAAAATATTTGCTGGTATTTCGGAAACTCGTTATTTCTTAGAAGATTGGCCACCCCTCTCAATGAAAGTGCTTTTCCACTGTCTTGCCTAGGACAACTTGAAGAGGAAACAAACCATAGAGACAAAACTGAGAACTCCTTTATTTTGTCAAGTTTCAAAGAGCCACAACAAACCAAGTTTGATTTAGCGTTCCAAATTCATCTGTCTATTTAGCAGAAAACAGAGTAAAACCTAAACATAAAAACTGCTACTGTAGACGAACGCTTCAACCTAGAAGAACAAAATTTGGTGAGCCAAGTGGGATTTGTGCACTGATCATTACCCCCAAGTATCATCAAAAATTAGAACTCCTTTAATTTGTCAAGTTTCAAAGAGCTACTACAAACCATGTTGGATTTAGAGTTCTAAATTCATCTATCAATATAGGAGAGAGCAGAGTGAAACCTAAAAATAAAAACTGCTACTGATAACGAACGCATCAACCTAGAAGAACAAAATTTGGTGACTCAAGTGGGATTTGTGTACCGATCATTACCACCAAGTATCATCAAGATTCGGTGAAAAAATATTTGCTGGTATTTCAGAAACTGGTAATTTCTTGGAAGCTTGGCAACCCCTCTCAATGAAAGTGCTTTTCCACCGTCTGTGTCTAGGGCTACTTGAAGAGGAAACAAACCATAGAGAAAAAACTGAGAACTCCTTTATTTTGTCAAGTTTCAAAGAGCCACTACAAACCATGTTGGATTTAGAGTTCCAAATTCATCTATCTATATACGAGAGAACAGAGTGAAACCTAAAAATAAAAACTGCTACTGTAGAAGAACGCTTCAACCTAGAAGAACAACATTTGGTGAGCCAAGTGGGATTCGTGTACTGATCATTACCACCAAGTATCATCAAGATTGGGTGAAAAAATATTTGCTGGTATTTCGGAAACTCGTAATTTCTTGGAAGCTTGGCAACCCATCTCAATGAAAGTGCTTTTCCACAGTCACAGCTTAGAGCTACTTGAAGCGGAAAGAAATCATAGAGACAAAACTGAGAACTCCTTTATTTTTTCAAGTTTCAAAGAGCTACTACAAACCATGTTTGTTTTAGAGTTGCAAATTCATCTATCTATACAAGAGAGAACAGAGTGAACCTAAAAATAAAAACTGCTACTGTAAACGAACGTTTCAACTTAGAAGAACAATATTTGGTGAGCCAAGTGGGATTTCTGGACTTGTCATTACCACCACGTATCATCAAGATTGTGTGAAAGAATTTTTGCTGGTATTTCGGAAACTCGTAATTTCTTGGAAGCTTGGCAACCCCTCTCAATGAAAGTGCTTTTCCACCGTCTGTGCCTAGGGCTACTTAAAGAGGAAAAAAACCATAGAGACAAAACTGAGAACTCCATTATTTTGTCAAGTTTCCAAAAGCCACTACAAACCATGTTGGATTTAGAGTTCCAAAATCATCTATCTATATAGCAGAGAACAGAGTGAAACCGAAACATAAAACTGCTACTGTAGACGAACGCTTCACCTAGAAGAACAAAATATGGTAGCCAAGTGGGATTTGTGTACCGATCTTCACCACCAAGTATCATCAAGATTGCGTGAAAAAATATTTCTTGGTAATTCGGAAACTCGTTATTTCTTAGAAGATTGGCAACCCCTCTCAATGAAAGTGCTTTTCTACAGTCTCTGCTTAGGGCTACTTGAAGCAGGAACAAATCATAGAGAGAAAAGTGAGAACTCCTTTATTTTGTCAAGTTTCAAAGAGCTAGTACAAACCATGTTGGATTTAGAGTTCCACATTCTTCTGCCTATATAGGAGAGAACAGAGTAAAACCTAAGAATAAAAACTGCTACTGTAGATGATGCTTCAACCTAGAAGAACAGAATTTGGTGAGCCAAGTGGGATTTGGGTACTTGTACTTACCACCAAGTATCATCAAGATTGGGTGAAAAATATTTGCTGGTATTTCCGAAACTCGTTATTTCTTAGAAGCTTGGCAACCCCTCTCAATGAAAGTGCTTTTCCACAGTCTGTACCAGTTCTACTGGAAGAGGAAACAAACCATAGAGACAAAACTGAGAACTCTTTTATTTTGTCAAGTTTCAAAGAGCTATTACACACCATGTTGGATTTAGAGTTCCAAATTCATCTATCTATATAGCGGAGAGCAGAGTGAAACCTAAAAATAAAAACTGCTACTGATAACGAACGCATCAACTTAGAAGAACAAAATTTGGTGAGTCAAGTGGGATTTGTGTACCGATCATTACTCCAAGTATCATCAAGATTGGGTGAAAAAATATTTGCTGGTATTTCTGAAACTGGTAATTTCTTGGAAGCTTGGCAACCCTCTCAATGAAAGTGCTTTTCCACCGTCTGTGCCTAGGGCTACTTAAAGAGGAAACAAACCATAGAGACAAAACTGAGAACTCCATTATTTTGTCAAGTTTCCAAGAGCCACTACAAACCATGTTGGATTTAGAGTTCCAAAATCATCTATCTATATAGCAGAGAACAGAGTGAAACCGAAACATAAAAACTGCTACTGTAGACGAACGCTTCACCTAGAAGAACAAAATATGGTAAGCCAAGTGGGATTTGTGTACCGATCTTCACCACCAAGTATCATCAAGATTGCGTAAAAAATATTTCTTGGTAATTCGGAAACTCGTTATTTCTTAGAAGATTGGCAACCCCTCTCAATGAAAGTGCTTTTCTACAGTCTCTGCTTAGGGTGACTTGAAGCGGAAACAAATCATAGAGAGACAACTGAGAACTCCTTTATTTTGTCAAGTTTCAAAGAGCTAGTACAAACCATGCTGGATTTAGAGTTCCACATTCTTCTGCCTATATAGGAGAGAACAGAGTAAAACCTAAGAATATAAACTGCTACTGTAGACGATGCTTCAACCTAGAAGAACAGAATTTGGTGAGCCAAGTGGGATTTGGGTACTTGTACTTACCACCAAGTATCATCAAGATTGGGTGAAAAAATATTTGCTGGTATTTCCGAAACTCGTTATTTCTGACAAGCTTGGCAACCCCTCTCAATGAAAGTGCTTTTCCACAGTCCTGTACC
>NW_027513848.1:0-43677 GCF_048772815.1 Callospermophilus lateralis | reverse complement strand
TGTGCCTAGGGCTACTTGAAGAGGAAACAAACCATAGAAACAAAACTGAGAACTCCTTTATTTTGTCAAGTTTCAAAGAGCTACCACAAACCATGTTGGATTTAGAGTTCCAAATTCATCTATCTATATAGGATAGAACAGAGGGAAACCTAAATATAAAAACTGCTACTGCACACGAATGCTTCAACCTAGAAGAACAAAATTTGGTGAGTAAAGTGGGATTTGTGTACCGATCATTACCACCAAGTATCATCAAGATTGGGTGAAAAAATATTTGCTGGTATTTCGGAAACTCATTATTTCTTGGAAGCTTGGCAACCACTTTCAATGAAAGTGCTTTTTGCGAGTCTGTGCCTAGGGCTACTTAAAGAGGAAACAAACCATAGAGACAAAACTGAGAACTCCTTTATTTTGTAAATTTGAAAGAGCTACTAGAAACAATGTTGGATTTAGAGTTCCAAATTCATCTATCTATATAGGAGAGAACAGAATGAAACCTAAATATAAAAACTGCTACTGTAGACGAACGCTTCAACCAAGAAGAACAAAATTTGGTGAGCCAAGTGGGATTTGTGTACTGATCGTTACCACCACGTATCATCAAGATTCGGTGAAAAAATATTTGCTGGTATTTCAGAAACTCGTAATTTCTTAGAAGCTTGGCAACCCATCTCAATGAAAGTGCTTTCCACAGTCTGTGCCTAGGGCTACTTGAAGAGGAAACAAACCATAGAGACAAAACTGAGAACTCCTTTATTTTCTCAAGTTTCAAAGAGCTACTAGAAACCATGTTGGATTTAGAGTTCCAAATTCATCTATCTACATAGGAGAGAACAGAGGGAAACCTAAATATAAAAAGTGCTACTGTAGACGAACGCTTCAACCTAGAAGAACAAAATTTTGTGCCATGTGGAGTTTGTGTACTTATCATTACCACCAAGTATCATCAAGATTGGGTGAAAAAATATTTGCTGGTATTTCGGAAACTGGTTATTTCTTAGAAGCTTGGCAACCCCTCTCAATGAAAGTGCTTTTCTACAGTCTATGCCTAGAGCTACTTGAAAAGGAAACAATCCATAGAGACAAAACTGAGAACTCCTTTATTTTGTCAAGTTTCAAAGAGCTACTACAAACCATGTTGGATTTAGAATTCCAAATTCATCTATCTATATAGGAGAAAACGGAGTGAAACCTGAAAATAAAAACTGCTACTGTAAACGAAGGCTTCAACCTAGCCAAACAAAATTTGGTGAGCCAAGTGGGATTTGTGTACTTTTCATTACCACCACGTATCATCAAGATTTTGTGAAAAAATATTTGCTGGTATTTCGGAAACTCGTAATTTCTTAGAATCTTGGCAACCACTCTCAATGAAAGTGTTTTTCCACAGTCTGTGCCTAGGGCTACTTGTAGAGGAAAGAAGCCATAGAAACAAAACTGAGAACCCCTTTATTTTGTCAAGTTTCAAAAAGCTACTACAAACCATGTTGAATTTAGAGTTTCAATTTCATCTATCTATATAGGAGAGAACAGAGGGAAACCTAAATATGAAAACTGCTAGTGTAGACGAACGCTTCAACCTAGAAGAACAAAACTTGGTGAGCCAAGTGGTATTTGTGTACTGATGATTAACCCCAAGTATCATCAAGATTGGGTAAAAAACTATTTGCTGGTATTTCAGAAACTCGTAATTTCTTAGAAGCTTGGCAACCCCTCTCAATGAAAGTGCTTTTCAACAGTCTGTGCATAGGGCTACTTGAAGAGGAAACAAACCATAGGGACAAAACTGAGAACTCCTTAATTTCGTCAAGTTTCAAAGAGCTACTACAAACCATGTTCGATTTAGAGTTCCAAATTCATTTATCTATATAGGAGAGAACAAGGGAAACCTAAATATAAAAACTGCTACTGTAGACGAACGCTTCAACCTAGAAGAACAAAATTTGGAGAGCCAAGTGAGATTTGTGTACTGATCATTACCACCAAGTATCATCACGATTGGGTGAATAAATATTTGCTGGTATTTCGGAAACTTGTAATTACTTAGAAGCTTGGCAACCCCTCAATGAAAGTGCTTTTCCACAGTCTGGGCCTAGGGCTCCTTGAAGATTAAACAAAATATAGAGACAAAACTGAGAACTCCTTTATTTTGTGAAGTTTCAAAGACCTACTACAAACCATGTTGGATTTAGAGTTCCAAATTCATCTATCTATATAGGAGTGAACAGAGGGAAACCTAAATATAAAAACTGCTACTGTAGACGAACGCTTCAACCTAGAATAACAAATTTGGTGAGCCAAGTGGTAAATGTGTACTGATCATTAGCACCAAGTATCATCAAGATTGGATGAAAAAATATTTGCTGATATTTCGGAAACTCGTTATTTCTTAGAAGCTTGGCAACCCCTCTCAATGAAAGTGCTTTTCCACAGTCTGTGCCTAGGCCTCCTTGAAGAGCAAACAATCCATAGAGACAAAACTGAGAACTGCTTTATTTTGTCAAGTTTCAAAGAGCTACTACAAACCATGTTGGATTTAGAATTCCAAATTCATCTATCTGTATAGGAGAGTACGGAGTGAAACCTGAAAATAAAAACTGCTACTGTAAACGAAGGCTTCAACCTAGCAAAACAAAATTTGGTGAGCCAAGTGGGATTAGTGTACTTTTCATTACCACCACGTATCATCAAGATTGGGTGAAAAAATATTTGTTGGTATATCGGAAACACGTAATTTCTTAGAAGCTTGGCAACCCCTCTCAATGAAAGTGCTTTTCCACAGTCTGTGCCTAGGGCTACTTGAAGAGGAAACAAACCATAGAGACAAAACTGAGAACTCTTTTATTTTGTCAAGTTTCTAAGACCTACTACAAACCATGTTGGATTTAGAGTCCAAATTCATCTATCTATATAGGAGAGAACAGAGGGAAACCTAAATATAAAAACTGCTACTGTAGACGAACGCTTCAACCTAGAATAACAAATTTGGTGAGCCAAGTGGTAAATGTGTACTGATCATTAGCACCAAGTATCCTCAAGATTGGGTGAAAAAATATTTGCTGGTATTTCAGAAACTCGTTATTTCTTAGAAGCTTGGCAACCCCTCTCAATGAAAGTGCTTTTCCATAGTCTGTGCCTAGGCCTCCTTGAAGATTAAACAAACCATAGAGACAAAACTGAGAACTCCTTTATTTTGTCAAGTTTCAAAGACATGCTACAAACCATGTTTTATTTAGAGTTCCAAATTCATCTTTCTATATAGGAGAGAACAGAGGGAAACCTAAATATAAAAACTGCTACTGTAGACAAACGCTTCAACCTAGAAGAAAAAAAATTGGTGAGCCAAGTGGGATTTGTGTACTGATCATTTCCACCAAGTATCATCAAGATTGGGTGAAAAAATATTTGCTGGTATTTCGGAAAATCGTAATTTTCTAGAAGCTTGGCAACCCCTCTCAATGAAAGGGCATTTCCACAGTCTGTGCCTAGGGCTACTTGAAGAGGAAACAAACCATAGAGACAAAACTGAGAACTCCTTTATTTTGTCAAGTATCAAAGAGCTACTAAAAACCATGTTGGATTTAGAGTTCCAAATTCATCTATCTATATAGGAGAGAACAGAGGGAAACCTAAAAATAAAAACTGCTACTGTAAACGAACGCTTCAACCTTGAAGAACAAAAATTGGTGATCCACGTGGGATTTGTGTACTTGTCATTACCACCACATATCATCAAGATTGGGGGAAAAATATTTGATGGTATTTCGGAAGCTCGTAATTTCTTGGAAGCCTGGCAACCCCTTTCAATGAAAGTGCTTTCCCACAGTCTTTGCTTAGGGCTACTTGAAGAGGAAACAAACCATGGAGTCAAAACTGAGAACTTTTTTATTTTGTCACGTTTCAAAGAGCTACTTCAAACCATGTTGGATTTAGAGTTCCAAATTCATCTATCTATATAGGAGAGAGCAGAGGAAATCTAAATATAAAAACTGCTACTGTAGACGAACGCTTCAACCTAGAAGAACAAAATTCAGTGAGCCAAGTGGGATTTGTGTCCTGATCACTACCACCAAGTATCATCAAGACTGGGTGAAAATATATTTGCTGGTATTTCGGAAACTCGTTATTTCTCAGAAGCTTGGCATCCATCTCAATGAAAGTGCTTTTCCACAGTGTGTGCCTAGGGCTACTTGAAGAGGAAACAAACCATAGAGATAAAACTGAGAACTCCTTTATTTTGTCAAGTTTCACAGAGCTACTACAAACCATGTTGGATTTAGAGTTCCAAATTCTTCTAACTATATAAGAGAGAACAGAGGAAAACCTAAATATAAAAACTGCTACTGTAGACGAACGCTTCAACCTAGAAGAACAAAATTTGGTGAGCCAAGTGGGATTTGTGTACTGATCACTACCACCAAGTATCATCAAGGTTGGGTGAAAAAATATTTCCTGGTATTTTGGAAACTCTTTATTTCTTAGAAGCTTGGCAACCCCTCTCAATGAAAGTGCTTTTCCACAGTCTGTGCCTAGGGCTACTTGAAGAGGAAACAAACCATAGAGACAAAACTGAGAACTCCTTTATATTATCAAGTTTCAAAGAGCTACTACAAACCATTTTGGATTTAGAGTTCCAAATTCATCTATCTATATAGGAGAGAACAGAGGGAAACCTAAATATAAAAACTGCTACTGTAGACGAACGCTTCAACCTAGAATAACAAATTTGGTGAGCCAAGTGGTAAATGTGTACTGATCATTAGCACCAAGTATCATCAAGATTGGGTGAAAAAATATTTGCTGATATTTCGGAAACTCGTTATTTCTTAGAAGCTTGGCAACCCCTCTCAATGAAAGTGCTTTTCCACAGTCTGTGCCTAGGCCTCCTTGAAGAGGAAAGAATTCATAGAGACAAAACTGAGAACTCCTTTATTTTGTCAAGTTTCAAAGAGCTACTACAAACCATGTTGGATTTAGAATTCCAAATTCATCTATCTATATAGGAGAGAACGGAGTGAAACCTGAAAATAAAAACTGCTACTGTAAACGAAGGCTTCAACCTAGCAAAACAAAATTTGGTGAGCCAAGTGGGATTTGTGTACTTTTCATTACCACCACGTATCATCAAGATTGGGTGAAAAAATATTTGCTGGTATCTCGGAAACACGTAATTTCTTGGATGCTTGGCAACCCCTTCAATGAAAGTGCTTTTCCACAGTCTCTGCTTAGGGCTACTTGAAGAGGAAACAAACCATAGAGACAAAAGGGAGAACTCCTTTATTTTTTCAAGTTTCAAAGAGCTACTACAAACCATGTTGGATTTAGAGTTCCAAATTCATCTATCTATATAGAAGAGAACAGAGGGTAACCTAAATATAAAAACTGCTACTGTAGACGAACGCTTCAACCTAGAGGAACAAAATTTGGTGAGCCAAGTGGGATTTGTGTACTGATCATTACCACCAAGTATCATCAAGATAGGGTGAAAGAATGTTTGCTGGTATTTCGGAAACTCGTAATTTCTTAAAAGCTTGGCAACCCCTCTCAATGAAAGTGCTTTTCCACAGTCTGTCCCTAGGGCTACTTGAAGGGGAAACAAACCATAGAGACAAAACTGAGAACTCCTTTATTTTGTTAAGTTTCAAAAAGCTACTACAAACCATGTTGTATTTAGTGATCCAAATTCATCTTTCTATATAGGAGAGAACAGAGGGAAACCTAAATATAAAAACTGCTACTGTAGACGAACGCTTCAACCTAGAAGAACAAAATTTGGTGAGCCAAGTGAGAATTGTATACTGATCATTACAACCAAGCATCATCAAGATTGGGTGAAAAAATATTTGCTGGTATTTCGGAAACTCGTTATTTCTTAGAAGCTTGGCAACCCATCTCAATGAAAGTGCTTTTCACAGTCTGTGCCTAGGGCTACTTGAAGAGGAAACAAACCATAGAAACAAAACTGAGAACTCCTTTATTTTGTCAAGTTTCAAAGAGCTACTACAAACCATGTTGGATTTAGAGTTCCAAATTCATCTATCTATATAGGATAGAACAGAGGGAAACCTAAATATAAAAACTGCTACTGCACACGAATGCTTCAACCAAGAAGAACAAAATTTGGTGAGTAAAGTGGGATTTGTGTACCGATCATTACCACCAAGTATCATCAAGATTGGGTGAAAAAATATTTGCTGGTATTTCGGAAACTCATTATTTCTTGGAAGCTTGGCAACCACTTTCAATGAAAGTGCTTTTCGCGAGTCTGTGCCTAGGGCTACTTAAAGAGGAAACAAACCATAGAGACAAAACTGAGAACTCCTTTATTTTGTAAATTTGAAAGAGCTACTAGAAACAATGTTGGATTTAGAGTTCCAAATTCATCTATCTACATAGGAGAGAACAGAGGGAAACCTAAATATAAAAAGTGCTACTGTAGACGAACGCTTCAACCTAGAAGAACAAAATTTGGTGAGCCAAGTGAGAATTGTGTACTGATCATTAGCACCAAGTATCATCAAGATTGGGTGAATAAATATTTGCTGGTATTTAGGAAACTCGTTATTTCTTAGAAGCTTGGCAACCCCTCCCAATGATAGTGCTTTTCCACAGTCTGTGCCTAGGGCTCCTTGAGGATTAAACAAACCATAGAGACAAAACTAAGAACTCCTTTATTTTGTCAAGTTTCAAAGAGCTAATACAAACCATGTTGGATTTAGAGTTCCAAATTCATCTATCTATATAGGAGAGAACAGAGGGAAACCTAAATATAAAAACTGCCTCTGTAGACGAAAGCTTCCACCTAGAAGAACAAAATTTGGTGAGCCACGTGAGATTTGTATACTGATCATTACCACCAAGCATCATCAAGATTGGGTGAAAAAATATTTGCTGGCATTTCGGAAACTCGTTATTTCTTAGAAGCTTGGCAACCCATCTCAATGAAAGTGCTTTTCACAGTCTGTGCCTAGGGCTACTTGAAGAGGAAACAAACCATAGAAACAAAACTGAGAACTCCTTTATTTTGTCAAGTTTCAAAGAGCTACTACAAACCATGTTGGATTTAGAGTTCCAAATTCATCTATCTATATAGGATAGAACAGAGGGAAACCTAAATATAAAAACTGCTACTGCACACGAACGCTTCAACCTAGAAGAACAAAATTTGGTGAGTAAAGTGGGATTTGTGTACCGATCATTACCACCAAGTATCATCAAGATTGGGTGAAAAAATATTTGCTGGTATTTTGGAAACTCATTATTTCTTGGAAGCTTGGCAACCACTTTCAATGAAAGTGCTTTTCGCGAGTCTGTGCCTAGGGCTACTTAAAGAGGAAACAAACCATAGAGACAAAACTGAGAACTCCTTTATTTTGTCAAGTTTCAAAGAGCTACTAGAAACAATGTTGGATTTAGAGTTCCAAATTCATCTATCTATATAGGAGAGAACAGAGTGAAACCTAAATATAAAAACTGCTACTGTAGATGAACGCTTCAACCAAGAAGAACAAAATTTGGTGAGCCAAGTGGGATTTGTGTACTGATCGTTACCACCACGTATCATCAAGATTCGGTGAAAAAATATTTGCTGGTATTTCAGAAACTCGTAATTTCTTAGAAGCTTGGCAACCCATCTCAATGAAAGTGCTTTCCACAGTCTGTGCCTAGGGCTACTTGAAGAGGAAACAAACCATAGAGACAAAACTGAGAACTCCTTTATTTTGTCAAGTTTCAAAGAGCTACTACAAACCATGTTGGATTTAGAGTTCCAAATTCATCTATCTACATAGGAGAGAACAGAGGGAAACCTAAATATAAAAAGTGCTACTGTAGACAAACGCTTCAACCTAGAAGAACAAAATTTTGAGCCATGTGGAGTTTGTGTACTTATCATTACCACCAAGTATCATCAAGATTGGGTGAAAATATATTTGCTGGTATTTCGGAAACTGGTTATTTCTTAGAAGCTTGGCAACCCCTCTCAATGAAAGTGCTTTTCCACAGTCTATGCCTAGAGCTAATTGAAGAGGAAACAATCCATAGAGACAAAACTGAGAACTCCTTTATTTTGTCAAGTTTCAAAGAGCTACTACAAACCATGTTGGATTTAGAATTCCAAATTCATCTATCTATATAGGAGAGAACGGAGTGAAACCTGAAAATAAAAACTGCTACTGTAAACGAAGGCTTCAACCTAGCAAAACAAAATTTGGTGAGCCAAGTGGGATTTGTGTACTTTTCATTACCACCACGTATCATCAAGATTGGGTGAAAAAATATTTGCTGGTATTTCGGAAACTCGTAATTTCTTAGAATCTTGGCAACCACTCTCAATGAAAGTGTTTTTCCACAGTCTGTGCCTAGGGCTACTTGTAGAGGAAAGAAGCCATAGAAACAAAACTGAGAACCCCTTTATTTTGTCAAGTTTCAAAGAGCTACTACAAACCATGTTGAATTTAGAGTTTCAATTTCATCTATCTATATAGGATAGAACAGAGGGAAACCTAAATATGAAAACTGCTACTGTAGACGAATGCTTCAACCTAGAAGAACAAAACTTGGTGAGCCAAGTGGTATTTGTGTACTGATGATTAACCCCAAGTATCATCAAGATTGGGTAAAAAATTATTGCTGGTATTTCGGAAACTCGTAATTTCTTAGAAGCTTGGCAACCCCTCTCAATGAAAGTGCTTTTCAACAGTCTGTGAGTAGGGCTACTTGAAGAGGAAACAAACCATAGGGACAAAACTGAGAACTCCTTAATTTCGTCAAGTTTCAAAGAGCTACTACAAACCATGTTCGATTTAGAGTTCCAAATTCATCTATCTATATAGGAGAGAACAAGGGAAACCTAAATATAAAAACTGCTACTGTAGACGAACGCTTCAACCTAGAAGAACAAAATTTGGAGAGCCAAGTGAGATTTGTGTACTGATGATTAACCCCAAGTATCATCAAGATTGGGTAAAAAACTATTTGCTGTTATTTCGGAAACTCGTAATTTCTTAGAAGCTTGGCAACCCCTCTCAATGAAAGTGCTTTTCCACAGTCTGTGCCTAGGGCTACTTGAAGCGGAAACAAACCATAGAGACAAAACTGAGAACTCCTTTATTTTGTCAAGTTTCAAAGAGCTACTACAAACCATGTTGGATTTAGAGTTCCAAATTCATTTATGTATATAGGAGAGAACAGAGGGAAACCTAAATATAAAAACTGCTACTGTAGACGAACGCTTCAACCAAGAAGAACAAAATTTGGTGAGCCAAGTGGGATTTGTGTACTGATCGTTACCACCACGTATCATCAAGATTCGGTGAAAAAATATTTGCTGGTATTTCAGAAACTCGTAATTTCTTAGAAGCTTGGCAACCCTTCTCAATGAAAGTGCTTTCCACAGTCTGTGCCTAGGGCTACTTGAAGAGGAAACAAACCATAGAGACAAAACTGAGAACTCCTTTATTTTGTCAAGTTTCAAAGAGCTACTACAAACCATGTTGGATTTAGAGTTCCAAATTCATCTATCTACATAGGAGAGAACAGAGGGAAACCTAAATATAAAAAGTGCTACTGTAGACGAACGCTTCAACCTAGAAGAACAAAATTTGGTGAGCCAAGTGAGAATTGTGTACTGATCATTAGCACCAAGTATCATCAAGATTGGGTGAATAAATATTTGCTGGTATTTAGGAAACTCGTTATTTCTTAGAAGCTTGGCAACCCCTCTTAATGATAGTGGTTTTCCACAGTCTGTGCCTAGGGCTCCTTGAGGATTAAACAAACCATAGAGACAAAACTAAGAACTCCTTTATTTTGTCAAGTTTCAAAGAGCTAATACAAGCCATGTTGGATTTAGAGTTCCAAATTCATCTATCTATATAGGAGAGAACAGAGGGAAACCTAAATATAAAAACTGCCTCTGTAGACGAAAGCTTCCACCTAGAAGAACAAAATTTGGTGAGCCAAGTGAGATTTGTATACTGATCATTACCACCAAGCATCATCAAGATTGGGTGAAAAAATATTTGCTGGTATTTCGGAAACTCGTTATTTCTTAGAAGCTTGGCAACCCATCTCAATGAAAGTGCTTTTCACAGTCTGTGCCTAGGGCTACTTGAAGAGGAAACAAACCATAGAAACAAAACTGAGAACTCCTTTATTTTGTCAAGTTTCAAAGAGCTACTACAAACCATGTTGGATTTAGAGTTCCAAATTCATCTATCTATATAGGATAGAACAGAGGGAAACCTAAATATAAAAACTGCTACTGCACACGAACGCTTCAACCTAGAAGAACAAAATTTGGTGAGTAAAGTGGGATTTGTGTACCGATCATTACCACCAAGTATCATCAAGATTGGGTGAAAAAATATTTGCTGGTATTTCGGAAACTCATTATTTCTTGGAAGCTTGGCAACCACTTTCAATGAAAGTGCTTTTCGCGAGTCTGTGCCTAGGGCTACTTAAAGAGGAAACAAACCATAGAGACAAAACTGAGAACTCCTTTATTTTGTCAAGTTTCAAAGAGCTACTAGAAACAATGTTGGATTTAGAGTTCCAAATTCATCTATCTATATAGGAGAGAACAGAGTGAAACCTAAATATAAAAACTGCTACTGTAGACGAACGCTTCAACCAAGAAGAACAAAATTTGGTGAGCCAAGTGAAATTTGTGTACTGATCGTTACCACCACGTATCATCAAAATTCGGTGAAAAAATATTTGCTGGTATTTCAGAAACTCGTAATTTCTTAGAAGCTTGGCAACCCATCTCAATGAAAGTGCTTTCCGCAGTCTGTGCCTAGGGCTACTGGAAGAGGAAACAAACCATAGAGACAAAACTGAGAACTCCTTTATTATGTCAAGTTTCAAAGAGCTACTACAAACCATGTTGGATTTAGAGTTCCAAATTCATCTATCTACATAGGAGAGAACAGAGGGAAACTTAAATATAAAAAGTGCTACTGTAGAAGAACGCTTCAACCTAGAAGAACAAAATTTTGAGCCATGTGGAGTTTGTGTACTTATCATTACCACCAAGTATCATCAAGATTGGGTGAAAATATATTTGCTGGTATTTCGGAAACTGGTTATTTCTTAGAAGCTTGGCAACCCCTCTCAATGAAAGTGCTTTTCCACAGTCTATGCCTAGAGCTAATTGAAGAGGAACAATCCATAGAGACAAAACTGAGAACTCCTTTATTTTGTCAAGTTTCAAAGAGCAACTACAAACCATGTGGATTTAGAATTCCAAATTCATCTATCTATATAGGAGAGAACGGAGTGAAACCTGAAAATAAAAACTGCTACTGTAAACGAAGGCTTCAACCTAGCAAAACAAAATTTGGTGAGCCAAGTGGGATTTGTGTACTTTTCATTACCACCACGTATCATCAAGATTGGGTGAAAAAATATTTGCTGGTATTTCGGAAACTCGTAATTTCTTAGAATCTTGGCAACCACTCTCAATGAAAGTGTTTTTCCACAGTCTGTGCCTAGGGCTACTTGTAGAGGAAAGAAGCCATAGAAACAAAACTGAGAACCCCTTTATTTTGTCAAGTTTCAAAGAGCTACTACAAACCATGTTGAATTTAGAGTTTCAATTTCATCTATCTATATAGTAGAAAACAGAGGGAAACCTAAATATGAAAACTGCTACTGTAGACGAACGCTTCAACCTAGAAGAACAAAACTTGGTGAGCCAAGTGGTATTTGTGTACTGATGATTAACCCCAAGTATCATCAAGATTGGGTAAAAAACTATTTGCTGGTATTTCGGAAACTCGTAATTTCTTAGAAGCTTGGCAACCCCTCTCAATGAAAGTGCTTTTCAACAGTCTGTGCCTAGGGCTACTTGAAGAGGAAACAAACCATAGGGACAAAACTGAGAACTCCTTAATTTGGTCAAGTTTCAAAGAGCTACTACAAACCATGTTCGATTTAGAGTTCCAAATTCATCTATCTATATAGGAGAGAACAAGGGAAACCTAAATATAAAAACTGCTACTGTAGACGAACGCTTCAACCTAGAAGAACAAAATTTCTAGAGCCAAGTGAGATTTGTGTACTGATGATTAACCCCAAGTATCATCAAGATTGGGTAAAAAACTATTTGCTGGTATTTCGGAAACTCGTAATTTCTTAGAAGCTTGGCAACCCCTCTCAATGAAAGTGCTTTTCCACAGTCTGTGCCTAGGGCTACTTGAAGCGGAAACAAACCATAGAGACAAAACTGAGAACTCCTTTATTTTGTCAAGTTTCAAAGAGCTACTACAACCATGTTGGATTTAGAGTTCCAAATTCATTTATGTATATAGGAGAGAACAGAGGGAAACCTAAATATAAAAACTGCTACTGTAGACGAACGCTTCAACCATGAAGAACAAAATTTGGTGAGCCAAGTGGGATTTGTGTACTGATTGTTACCACCACGTATCATCAAGATTCGGTGAAAAAATATTTGCTGGTATTTCAGAAACTCGTAATTTCTTAGAAGCTTGGCAACACTTCACAATGAAAGTGCTTTCCACAGTCTGTGCCTAGGGCTACTTGAAGAGGAAACAAACCATAGAGACAAAACTGAGAACTCCTTTATTTTGTCAAGTTTCAAAGAGCTACTACAAACCATGTTGGATTTAGAGTTCCAAATTCATCTATCTACATAGGAGAGAACAGAGGGAAACCTAAATATAAAAAGTGCTACTGTAGACGAACGCTTCAACCTAGAAGAACAAAATTTTGAGCCATGTGGAGTTTGTGTACTTATCATTACCACCAAGTATCATCAAGATTGGGTGAAAATATATTTGCTGGTATTTCGGAAACTGGTTATTTCTTAGAAGCTTGGCAACCCCTCTCAATGAAAGTGCTTTTCCACAGTCTGTGCCTAGGCCTCCTTGAAGAGGAAACAATCCATAGAGACAAAACTGAGAACTCCTTTATTTTGTCAAGTTTCAAAGAGCTACTACAAACCATGTTGGATTTAGAATTCCAAATTCATCTATCTATATAGGAGAGAACAAGGGAAACCTAAATATAAAAACTGCTACTGTAGACAAAGGCTTCAACCTAGAAGAACAAAATTTGGTGAGCCAAGTGGGATTTGTGTACTGATCATTTCCACCAAGTATCATCAAGATTGGGTGAAAAAATATTTGCTGGTATTTCGGAAAATCGTAATTTTCTAGAAGCTTGGCAACCCCTCTCAATGAAAGTGCTTTTCCACAGTCTGTGCCTAGGGCTACTTGAAGAGGAAACAATCCATAGAGACAAAACTGAGAACTCCTTTATTTTGTCAAGTTTCAAAGAGCTACTACAAACCATGTTGGATTTAGAATTCCAAATTCATCTATCTATATAGGAGAGAACGGAGTGAAACCTGAAAATAAAAACTGCTACTGTAAACGAAGGCTTCAACCTAGCAAAACAAAATTTGGTGAGCCAAGTGGGATTTGTGTACTTTTCATTACCACCACGTATCATCAAGATTGGGTGAAAAAATATTTGCTGGTATCTCGGAAACACGTAATTTCTTGGATGCTTGGCAACCCCTTTCAATGAAAGTGCTTTTCCATAGTCTCTGCTTAGGGCTACTTGAAGAGGAAACAAACCATAGATACAAAAGGGAGAACTACTATATTTTGTCAAGTTTCAAAGAGCTACTACAAACCATGTTGGATTTAGAGTTCCAAATTCATCTATCTATATAGAAGAGAACAGAGGGTAACCTAAATATAAAAACTGCTACTGTAGACGAACGCTTCAACCTAGAGGAACAAAATTTGGTGAGCCAAGTGGGATTTGTGTACTGATCATTACCACCAAGTATCATCAAGATAGGGTGAAAGAATGTTTGCTGGTATTTTGGAAACTCGTAATTTCTTAAAAGCTTGGCAACCCCTCTCAATGAAAGTGCTTTTCCACAGTCTGTCCCTAGGGCTACTTGAAGAGGAAACAAACCATAGAGACAAAACTGAGAACTCCTTTATTTTGTTAAGTTTCAAAAAGCTACTACAAACCATGTTGTATTTAGTGTTCCAAATTCATCTATCTATATAGGAGAGAATAGAGGGAAACCTAAATATAAAAACTGCTACTGTAGACGAACGCTTCAACCTAGAAGAACAAAATTTGGTGAGCCAAGTGGGAATTGTGTACTGATCATTAGCACCAAGTATCATCAAGATTGGGTGAAAAAATATTTGCTGGTATTTAGGAAACTCGTTATTTCTTAGAAGCTTGGCAACCCCTCCCAATGATAGTGCTTTTCCACAGTCTGTGCCTAGGGCTTCTTGAAGAGGAAACAAACCATAGAGACAAAACTGAGAACTCCTTTATATTGTCTAGTTTCAAAGAGCTACTACAAACCATGTTGGATTTAGAGTTCCAAATTCATCTAACTATATAGGAGAGAACAGAGCAAATCTAAATATAAAAACTGCTACTGTAGACGAACACTTCAACCTAGAAGAACAAAATTTGGTGAGCCAAGTGGGATTTGTGTACTGATCATTACCACCAAGTGTCATCAAGATTGGGTGAAAAAATATTTGCTGGTGTTTTGGAAACTCGTTATTTCTTGGAAGCTGGCAACCACTTTCAATGAAAGTGCTTTTCCCGAGTCTGTGCCTAGGGCTACTTAAAGAGGAAACAAACCATAGAGACAAAACTGAGAACTCCTTTATTTTGTCTAGTTTCTACGAGCTACTACAAACTATGTTGGATTTAGAGTTCCAAATTCATATATCTATATAGGAGAGAACAGAGTGAAACCTGAAAATAAAAACTGCTACTGTAGACGAACGCTTCAGCCTAGACGAACACAATTTGGTGAGCCAAGTGGGATTTGTGTACTGATCATTACCACCATGTATCATCAAGATTGGGTGAAAAAATATTTGCTGGTATTTCGGAAACTCGTAATTTCTTAGAAGCTTGGCAACCCCTCTCAATGAAAGTGCTTTTCCACAGTCTGTGCCTAGGGCTACTTGAAGAGGAAAGAAACAATGGAGACAAAAGGGAGAACTCCTTTATTTTGTCAAGTTTCAAAGAGCTACTAAAAACCATGTTGGATTTAGAGTTCCAAATTCATCCGTCTATATAGAAGAGAACTGATGGAAACCTAAATATAAAAACTGCTACTGTAGACGAACGCTTCAACCTAGAATAACAAAATTTTGTGAGCCAAGTGGGAAATGGGTACTGATCATTAGCACCAAGTATCATCAAGATTGGGTGAAAAAATATTTGCTGGTATTTCGGAAACTCGTTATTTCTTAGAAGCTTGGCAACCCCTCTCAATGAAAGTGCTTTTCCATAGTCTGTGCCTAGGGCTACTTGAAGAGGAAACAAACAATAGAGACAAAACTGAGAACTCCCTTATATTGTCAAGTTTCAAAGAGCTACTACAAACCATGTTGGATTTAGAGTTCCAAATTCATCTAACTATATAGGAGAGAACAGAGGGAAACCTAAATATAAAAACTGCTACTGTAGACGAACGCTTCAACTTAGAAGAACAAAATTTGTGAGCCAAGTGGAGTTTGTGTACTTATCATTACCACCAAGTATCATCAAGATTGGGTGAAAAAATATTTGCTGTTATTTCGGAAACTGGTTTTTCCTTAGAAGCTTGGCAACCCTTCTCAATGAAAGTGCTTTTCCACAGTCTAGGCCTAGGGCTACTTGAAGCGGAAACAATCCATAGAGACAAAACTGAGAACTCCTTTATTTTGTCAAGTTTCAAAGAGCTACTACAAACCATGTTGGATTTAGAATTTCAAATTCATCTACCTATATAGGAGAGAACGGAGTGAAACCTGAAAATAAAAACTGCTACTGTAAACGAAGGCTTCAATCTAGCAAAGCAAAATTTGGTGAGCCAAGTGGGATTTGTGTACTTTTCATTACCACCACGTATCATCAAGATTGGGTGAAAAAATATTTGCTGGTATCTCGGAAACACGTAATTTCTTGGATGCTTGGCAACCCCTTTCAATGAAAGTGCTTTTCCACAGTCTCTTCTTAGGGCTACTTGAAGAGGAATCAAACCATAGAGACAAAAGGGAGAACTCCTTTATTTTGTCAAGTTTCAAAGAGCTACTACAAACCATGTTGGATTTAGAGTTCCAAATTCATCTATCTATAAAGAAGAGAACAGAGGGTAACCTAAATATAAAAACTGCTACTGTTGACTAACGCTTCAACCTAGAGGAACAAAATTTGGTGAGCCAAGTGGAATTTGTGTACTGATCATTACCACCATGTATCATCAAGATTGGGTGAAAAAATATTTGCTGGTATGTCGGAAACTCGTAATTTCTTAGAAGCTTGTCAACCCCTCTCAATGAAAGTGCTTTTCCACAGTCTGTGCCTAGGGCTACTTGAAGAGGAAACAAACCATAGATACAAAACTGAGAGCTCCTTTATTTTGTCAAGTATCAACGAGCTACTAAAAACCATGTTGCATTTAGAGTTCCAAACTCATCTATCTATATAGGAGAGAACAGAGTGAAACCTAAAAATAAAAACTGCTACTGTAAAAGAAGGCTTCAACCTAGAAGAACAAAATTTGGTGAGCCATGTGGGATTTGTGTACTTGTCAGTACCACCACGTATCATCAAGATTGGTTGAAGAAATATTTGCTGGTATTTCGGAAACTCGTTATTTCTTGGAATCTTGGCAACCCCTTTCAATGAAAGTGCTTTTCCACAGTCTGTGCCTAGGGCTCCTTGAGGATTAAACAAACCATAGAGACAAAACTAAGAACTCCTTTATTTTGTCAAGTTTCAAAGAGCTACTACAAACCATGTTGGATTTAGAGTTCCAAATTCATCTATCTATATAGGAGAGAACAGAGGGAAACCTAAATATAAAAACTACCTCTGTAGACGAACGCTTCCACCTAGAAGAACAAAATTTGGTGAGCCAAGTGGGATTTGTATACTGATCATTACCATCAAGCATCATCAAGATTGGGTGAAAAAATATTTGCTGGTATTTCAGAAACTCGTTATTTCTTAGAATCTTGGCAACCCATCTCAATGAAAGTGCTTTCCACAGTCTGTGCCTATGGCTACTTGAAGAGGAAACAAACCATAGAGACAAAACTGTGAACTCCTTTATTTTGTCAAGTTTCAAAGAGCTACAACAAACCATGTTGGATTTAGAGTTCCAAATTCATCTATCTATATAGGAGAGAACAGAGGGAAACCTAAATATAAAAACTGCTACTGTACTCAAACGCTTCAACCTAGAAGAACAAAATTGGGTGAGTAAAGTGGGATTTTTGTACCGATCATTACCACCAAGTATCATCAAGATTGGGTGAAAAAATATTTGCTGGTATTTCGGAAACTCGTTATTTCTTGGAAGCTTGGCAACCACTTTCAATGAAAGTCCTTTTCGTGAGTGTGTGCCTAGGGCTACTTAAAGAGGAAACAAACCATAGAGACAAAACTGAGAACTAATTTATTTTGTCAAGTTTCAAAGAGCTACTAGAAACAATGTTGGATTTAGAGTTCCAAATTCATCTATCTATATAGGAGAGAACAGAGTGAAACCTAAATATAAAAACTGCTACTGTAAACGAACGCTTCAACCTAGACGAACAAAATTTGGTGAGACAACTGGGATTTGTGTACTGATCATTACCACCATGTATCATATATATTGGGTGAAAAAATGTTTGCTGGTATTTCGGAAACTCGTAATTTCTTAGAAGCTTGGCAACCCCTCTCAATGAAAGTGCTTTTCCACAGTCTGTGCCTAGGGCTACTTGAAGAGGAAACAAACCATAGAGACAAAACTGAGAACTCCTTCATTTTGTCAAGTTTCAAAGAGCTACTACAAACCATGTTGGATTTAGAGGTCCAAATTCATCTATCTATATAGGAGAGAACAGAGGGAAACCTAAATATAAAAACTGCTGCTGTAGACGAATGCTTCAACCTAGAAGAACACAATTTGAGGATCCAAGTGGGATTTGTGCACTGATCAGTCCCACCAAGTATCATCAAGATTGGGTGAAAAAATATGCTGTTATTTTGGAAACTCGTAATTTCTTGGAAGCTTGGCAACCCCTCTCAATGAAAGTGCTTTTCCACAGTCTGTGCCTAGGGCTACTTGAAGAGGAAACAAACCATAGAGACAAAACTGAGAACTCATTTATTATGTCAAGTTTCAAAGAGCTACTACAAAATATGTTGGATTTAGGGTTCCAAATCCATCTATCTTTTAGGAGAGAACACAGGGAAACCAAAATATAAAAACTGCTGCAGTAGACGAAAGCTTCAAACTAGAAGAACAAAATTTGGTGAGCTCAGTGGAATTTGTGTACTGATCATTACCACCAAGTATAATCAAGTTTGGGTGAAAAAATATTTGCTGGTATTTTGGAAACTCGTTATTTCTTAGAACCTTTGCAACCCATCTCAATGAAAGTGCTTTTCAACAGTCTCTGCCTAGGGCTACTTGAAGAGGAAACAAACCATAGAGACAAAAATGAGAACTCCTTTATTTTGTCAATTTTCAAGGAGCTACTACGAACCATGTTGGATTTAGAGTTCCAAATTCAACTATCTATATATGAGAGAACCGAGTGAAACCTAAATATAAAAACTGCTACTGTAGACGAACACTTCATCCTAGAAGAACAAAATTTGGTGAGCCAAGTGGGATTTGTGTACTGATCATTACCACCAAGTATCATCAAGATTGGGTGAAAAAATATTTGCTGGTATTTCGGAAACTCGTTATTTCTTAGAAGATTGGCAACCCCTCTCAATGAAAGTGCTTTTCCACAGTCTGTGCCAAGGGCAACTTGAAGCGGAAACAAAGCATAAAGAAAAAACTGAGAACTGATTTATTTTGTCAAGATTCAAAGAGCTACTACAAACCATGTTGGATTTAGACTTCCAAATTAATCTACCTATATAGGAGAGAACAGAGGGAAACCTAAATATAAAAATTGCTACTGTAGACGATCGCTTCAACCTAGAAGAACAAAATTTGGTGAGCCAAGTGGGAAATGTGTACTGATCATTAGCACCAAGTATCATCAAGATTGGGTGAAAAAATATGTGCTGATATTTCGGAAACTCGTTATTTCTTAGAAGATTGGCAACCCCTCTCAATGAAATTGCTTTTCCACAGTCTGTGCCTAGGGCTACTGGAAGAGGAAACAAACAATAAAGACAAAACTGGGAACTCCTTTATTTTGTCAAGTTTCAAAAAGCTACTACAAACCATGTTGGATTTAGAGTTCCAAATTCATCTATCTATATAGGAGAGAACAGAGGGAAACCTAAATATAAAAACTTCTAACGTACACGAACGCTTCCACCTGGAAGAACAATATTTGGTGAGCCAAGTGGGATTTTTATATTGATCATTACCCCAAGTATCATCATGATTGGGTGAAAAAATATTTGCTGGTATTTCGGATACACGTTATTTCTTAGAAACTTGCAAACCCTCTCAATGAAAGTGCTTTTCCACAGTCTGTGCCTAGGGCTACTTGAAGAGGAAACAAACCATAGAGACAAAACTGAGAACTACTTTATTTTGTCAAGTTTCAAAGAGCTACTACAAACCATGTTGGATTTAGAGTTCCAAATTCATGTATCTATATAGGAGAGAACAGAGGGAAACCTGAATATAAAAACTGCTACTCTTCACGAATGCTTCCACCTAGAAGAACAAAATGTGGTGTGCCAAGTGGGATTTGTATACTGATCATTACCACCAAGTATCATCAAGATTGGGTGAAAAAATATTTGCTCGTATTTCGGAAACTCGTTATTTCTTAGAAGCTTGGCAACGCCTCTCAATGAAAATGCTTTTCCACAGTCTGTGCCTAGGGCTCCTTGAACATTAAACAAACCATAGAGTCAAAACAAAGAACTCCTTTATTTTGTCAAGTTTCAAAGAGCTACTACAAACCATGTTTTATTTAGAGTTCCAAATTCATTTATCTATATAGGTGAGAACAGAGGGAAACCTAAATATAAAAACTGCTACTGTAGACTAAAGCTTCAAAGTAGAAGAACAAAATTTGGTGAGCCAAATGGGATTTGTGTACTGATCATTACCACCAAGTATCATCAAGTTTGGGTGAAAAAATATTTGCTGGTATTTCGGAAACTCGTTATTTCTTAGAAACTTGACAACCCATCTCAATGAAAGTGCTTTTCCACAGTCTGTGCCTAGGGCTACTTGAAGAGGAAACAAACCATGGAGACAAAACTGAGAACTTTTTTATATTGTCAAGTTTCAAAGAGCTACTACAAACCATGTTGGATTTAGAGTTCCAAATTCATCTAACTATATAGGAGAGAACAGAGGGAAACCTAAATATAAAAACTGCTACTGTAGACGAACGCTTCAACTTAGAAGAACAAAATTTGTGAGCCAAGTGGAGTTTGTGTACTTATCATTACCACCAAGTATCATCAAGATTGGGTGAAAAAATATTTGCTGTTATTTCGGAAACTGGTTTTTTCTTAGAAGCTTGGCAACCCTTCTCAATGAAAGTGCTTTTCCACAGTCTAGGCCTAGGGCTACTTGAAGAGGAAA
The DNA here is from genome assembly GCF_048772815.1 of Callospermophilus lateralis. Classification (NCBI taxonomy): domain Eukaryota; kingdom Metazoa; phylum Chordata; class Mammalia; order Rodentia; family Sciuridae; genus Callospermophilus; species Callospermophilus lateralis. Next base: position 23,105 of record NW_027513848.1, on the reverse strand, counting down.
TAATCCATAGAGACAAAACTGAGAACTCCTTTATTTTGTCAAGTTTCAAAGAGCTACTACAAACCATGTTGGATTTAGAATTTCAAATTCATCTACCTATATAGGAGAGAACAAAGTGAAACCTGAAAATAAAAACTGCTACTGTAAACGAAGGCTTCAACCTAGCAAAACAAAATTTGGTGAGCCAAGTGGGATTTGTGTACTTTTCATTACCACCACGTATCATCAAGATTGGGTGAAAAAATATTTGCTGGTATCTCGGAAACACGTAAATTCTTGGATGCTTGGCAACCCCTTTCAATGAAAGTGCTTTTCCACAGTCTCTTCTTAGGGCTACTTGAAGAGGAATCAAACCATAGAGACAAAAGGGAGAACTCCTTTTTTGTCAAGTTTCAAAGAGCTACTACAAACCATGTTGGATTTAGAGTTCCAAATTCATCTATCTATAAAGAAGAGAACAGAGGGTAACCTAAATATAAAAACTGCTACTGTTGCCTAACGCTTCAACCTAGAGGAACAAAATTTGGTGAGCCAAGTGGGATTTGTGGACTTGTCAGTACCACCAAGCATCATCAAGATTGGGTGAAAAAATATTTGCTGGTATTTCGGAAACTCGTTATTTCTTAGAAGCTTGGCAACCCCTCTCAATGAAAGTGCTTTCCACAGTCTGTGCCTAGGGCTACTTGAAGAGGAAACAAACCATAGAGACAAAACTGTGAACTCCTTTATTTTGTCAAGTTTCAAAGAGCTACAACAAACCATGTTGGATTTAGAGTTCCAAATTCATCTATCTATATAGGAGAGAACAGAGGGAAACCTAAATATAAAAACTGCTACTGTACTCAAACGCTTCAACCTAGAAGAACAAAATTGGGTGAGTAAAGTGGGATTTGTGTACCGATCATTACCACAAAGTATCATCAAGATTGGGTGAAAAAATATTTGCTGGTATTTCGGAAACTCGTTATTTCTTGGAAGCTTGGCAACCACTTTCAATGAAAGTCCTTTTCGTGAGTGTGTGCCTAGGGCTCCGTGAAGATTTAACAAACCATAGAGACAAAACTAAGAACTCTTTAATTTTGTCAAGTTTCAAAGAGCTACTACAAACCATGTTTTATTTAGAGTTCCAAATTCATCTATCTATATAGGAGAGAACAGAAGAAAACCTAAATATAAAAACTGCTACTGTAGACGAAAGCTTCAAACTAGAAGAACAAAATTTGGTGAGCCATGTGGGATTTGTGTACATATCATTAGCAACAAGTATCATCAAGATTGGGTGAAAAAATATTTGCTGGTATTTCGGAAACTCCTTATTTCTTAGAAGCTTGGCAACACCTCTCAATGAAAATGCTTTTCCACAGTCTGTGCCTTGGACTACTTGAAGAGGAAACAAACCATAGAGACAAAACTGAGAACTCCTTTATTTTGTCAACTTTCAAAGAGCTAATACAAACCATGTTGGATTTAGAGTTCCAAATTCATCTATCTATATAGGAGAGAACAGAGGAAAACCTAAATATAAAAACTGCTACTGTAGACGAAAGCTTCAAACTAGAAGAACAAAATGTGGTGAGCCAAGTGGAATTTGTGTACTGAATATTACCACCAAGTATCATCAAGCTTGAGTGAAAAAATATTTGCTGCTATTTCGGTAAATCGTTATTTCTTAGAAGCTTGGCAACCCATCTCAATGAAAGTGCTTTTTCACAGTCTGTGCCTAGGGCTACTTGAAGAGGAAACAAACCATGGAGACAAAACTGAGAAGTCCTTTATTTTGTCAAGTTTCAAAGAGCTACTACAAACCATGTTGAATTTAGAGTTCCAAATTAATCTACCTATATAGGAGAGAACAGAGGAAAACCTAAATATAAAAACTGCTACTGTAGACGAACGCTTCAACCTAGAAGAACAAAATTTGGTGAGACAACTGGGATTTGTGTACTGATCATTAGCAACAGGTATCATCAAGATAGGGTGAAAAAATATTTGCTGGTATTTCGGAAACTCGTTATATCTTAGAAGCTTGGCAACCCCTCTCAATGAAAGTGCTTTTCCACAGTCTTTGCCCAGGGCTACTTGAAGAGGTAACAAACCATAGAGACCAAACTGAGAACTCATTTATTTTGTCAAGTTTCAAAGAGCTACTACAAACCATGTTGGATTTAGAGTTCCAAATTCATCTACGTATATAGGAGAGAACAGAGGGAAACCTAAATATAAAAACTGCTACTGTAGACGAACGCTTCAACCTAGAATAACCAAATTTGGTGGGCCAAGTGGGAAATGTGTACTGATCGTTAGCACCAAGTATCATCAAGTTTGGGTGAAAAAATATTTGCTGGTATTTCGGAAACTCGTTATTTCTTAGAAGCTTGGCACCCCATCTCAATGAAAGTGCTTTTCCACAGTCTGTGCCTAGGACTACTTGAAGAGGAAACAAACCATAGAGACAAAACTGAGAACTCCTTTATTTTGTCAAGTTTCAAAGAGCTACTACAAACCATGTTGGATTTAGAGTTCCAAATTCATCTATCTATATAGGAGAGAACAGAGGGAAACCTAAAAAATATAAATTGCTACTGTAGATGAACGATTCAACCTAGAAGAACAAAATTTGGTGAGTCAAGTGGGATTTGTGTACCGATCATTACCACCAAGTATCATCAAGATTGGGTGAAAAAATATTTGCTGGTATTTCGGAAACTCGTTATTTCTTGGAAGCTTTGCCACCCCTGTCAATGAAAGTGCTTTTCCACAGTCTGTGCTCGAGCTACTTGAAGAGGAAACAAACCATAGAGACAAAACTGAGAGCTCCTTTATTTTGTCAAGTTTCAAAGAGCTACTAGTAACCATGTTGGATTTAGAGTTCCAAATTCTTCTATCTCTCTATATGAGAGAACAGAGTGAAACCTAAATATAAAAACTGCTACTGTAGACGAACGCTTCAACCTAGAAGAACAAAATTTGGTGAGCCAAGTGGGATTTGTGTACCGATCATTACCACTAAGTATCATCAAGATTGGGTGAAAAAATATTTGCTGGTATTTCGGAAACTCGTTATTTCTTAGAAGCTTGGCAACCCCTCTCAATGAAAGTGCTTTTCCACAGTCTGTGCCTAGGGCTCCGTGAAGATTAAACAAACCATAGAGACAAAACTGAGAACTTCTTTATTTTGTCAAGTTTCAAAGAGCTACTACAAACCATGTATTAATTAGAGTTCCAAATTCATCTATCTATACATGAGAGAACAGTGTGAAACCTAAATATAAAAACTGCTACTGTAGACGCAAGCTTCAAACTACAAGAACAAAATTTGGTGAGCCAAGTGGAATTTGTGTACTGATCATTACCACCAAGTATCATCAAGTTTGGGTGCAAAAATATTTGCTGGCATTTCGGAAACTCGTTAATTCTTGAAGCTTGGCAACCCATCTCAATGTAAGTGCTTTCCACAGTCTGTGCCTAGGGCTGCTTGAAGAGGATACAAACCATGGAGACAAAACTGAGAACTCCTTTATTTTGTCAAGTTTCAAAGAGCTACTACAAACCATGTTGGATTTAGAGTTGCAAATTCATCTACCTATATAGGAGAGAACAGATGGAAACCTAAATATAAAAACTGCGACTGTAGACGAACGCTTCCAACTAGAAGAACAAAATTTGGTGAGCCAAGTGGGAAATGTTTACTGATCATTAGCACCAAGTATCATGAAGATTGGGTGAAAAAATATTTGCTGGCATTTCTGAAATTCGTTATTTCTTAGAAGCTTGGCAACCCCTCTCAATGAAAGTGCTTTTCCACAGTCTCTGCCTAGGGCTACTTGAAGAGGAAACAAACCATAGAGAAAAAACTGAGAACTCCATTATTTTGTCAAGTTTCAAAGAGCTACTACAAACCATGTTGGATTTAGAGTTCCAAATTCATTTATCTATATAGGAGAGAACAGAGGGAAACCTAAATATAAAACAGCTACTGTAGACGATCGCTTGAACCTAGAAGAACAAAATTTGGTGAGCCAAGTAGGATTTGTGTACTGATCATTACCACCAAGTATCATCAAGTTTGGGTGAAAAAATATTTGCTGGTATTTCGGTAACACGTTATTTCTTAGAAGCTTGGCAACCCATCTCAATGAAAGTGCTTTCCACAGTCTGTGCCTAGGGCTGCTTGAAGAGGATACAAACCATGGAGACAAAACTGAGAACTCCTTTATTTTGTCAAGTTTCAAAGAGCTACTACAAACCATGTTGGATTTAGAGTTCCAAATTAATCTACCTATATAGGAGAGAACAGAGGAAAACCTAAATATAAAAACTTCTACTGTTGACGAACGCTTCAACCTAGAAGAACAAAATTTGGTGAGACAACTGGGATTTGTGTACTGATCATTAGCAACAAGTATCATCAAGATAGGGGTGAAAAAATATTTGCTGGTATTTCGGAAACTCGTTATATCTTAGAAGCTTGGCAACCCCTCTCATTGAAAGTGCTTTTCCACAGTCTGTGCCCAGGGCTACTTGAAGAGGAAACAAACCATAGAGACCAAACTGAGAACTCCTTTATTTTGACAAGTTTCAAAGAGCTACTACAAACCATGTTGGATTTAGAGTTCCAAATTCATCTATGTATATAGGAGAGAACAGAGGGAAACCTAAATATAAAAACTGCTACTGTAGACGAACGCTTCAACCTAGAATAACAAAATTTGGTGGGCCAAGTGGGAAATGTGTACTGATCGTTAGCACCAAGTATCATCAAGTTTGGGTGAAAAAATATTTGCTGGTATTTCGGAAACTCGTTATTTCTTAGAAGCTTGGCAACCCATCTCAATGAAAGTGCTTTTCCACAGTCTGTGCCTAGGACTACTTGAAGAGGAAACAAACCATAGAGACAAAACTGAGAACTCCTTTATTTTGTCAAGTTTCAAAGAGCTACTACAAACCATGTTGGATTTAGAGTTCCAAATTCATCTATGTATATAGGAGTGAAGAGAGGGAAACCTAAATATAAAAACTGCTACTGTAGACAAACGCTGCAACCTAGAAGAACAAAATTTGGTGAGCAAAGTGGGATTTGTGTACTGATCATTCCCACCAAGTATCATCAAGATTGGGTGAAAAAATATTTGCTGGTATTACGGAAACTCGTAATTTCTTAGAAGCTTGGCAACCCCTCTCAATGAAAATGCTTGTACACAGTCTGTGCCTAGGGCTACTTGAAGAGGAAACAAACCATATAGACAAAACTGAGAACTCCTTTATTTTGTCAAGTTTCAAAGAGCTACTACAAACCACGTTGGATTTAGAGTTCCAAATTCATCTATCTATATATGAGAGAACAGAGTGAAACCTGAATATAAAAATGCTACTGTAGACGAACGCTTCCACCTAGAAGAACAAAATTCGGTGAGCCAAGTGGGATTTGTATACTGATCCTTACCACCAAGTATCATCAAGATTGGGTGAAAAAATATTTGCTGGTATTTCGGAAACTCGTAATTTCTTGGAAGCTTGGCAACCCCTCTCAATGAAAGTGCTTTTCCACAGTCTCTGCTTTGGGCTACTTGAAGAGGAAAAAAATCATAGAGACAAAACTGAGAACTACTTTTTTTTTGTCAAGCTTCAAAGAGCTACTAAAATCCATGTTGGATTTATAGTTCCAAATTCATCTATCTATATAGGAGAGAACAGAGGGAAACCTAAAAAATATAAACTGCTACTGTAGATGAACGATTCAACCTAGAAGAACAAAATTTGGTGAGTCAAGTGGGATTTGTGTGCCGATCATTACCACCAAGTATCATCAAGATTGGGTGAAAAAATATTTGCTGGTATTTCGGAAACTCGTTATTTCTTGGAAGCTTGGCCACCCCTGTCAATGAAAGTGCTTTTCCGCAGTCTGTGCCTCGAGCTACTTGAAGAGGAAACAAACCATAGAGACAAAACTGAGAGCTCCTTTATTTTGTCAAGTTTCAAAGAGCTACTAGTAACCATGTTGGATTTAGAGTTCCAAATTCTTCTATCACTCTATATGAGAGAACAGAGTGAAACCTAAATATAAAAACTGCTACTGTAGACGAACGATTCAACCTAGAAGAACAAAATTTGGTGAGCCAAGTGGGATTTGTGTACCGATCATTACCACCAAGTATCATCAAGATTGGGTGAAAAAATATTTGCTGGTATTTCGGAAACTCGTTATTTCTTAGAAGCTTGGCAACCCCTCTCAATGAAAGTGCTTTTCCACAGTCTGTGCCTAGGGCTCCGTGAAGATTAAACAAACCATAGAGACAAAACTGAGACCTTCTTTATTTTGTCAAGTTTCAAAGAGCTACTACAAACCATGTATTAATTAGAGTTCCAAATTCATCTATCTATACATGAGAGAACAGAGTGAAACCTAAATATAAAAACTGGTACTGTAGACGAAAGCTTCAAACTACAAGAACAAAATTTGGTGAGCCAAGTGGAATTTGTGTACTGATCATTACCACCAAGTATCATCAAGTTTGGGTGCAAAAATATTTGCTGGTATTTCAGAAACTCGTTAATTCTTGAAGCTTGGCAACCCATCTCAATGAAAGTGCTTTCCACAGTCTGTGCCTAGGGCTGCTTGAGGTGGAAACAAACCATGGAGACAAAACTGAGAACTCCTTTATTTTGTCAAGTTTCAAAGAGCTACTACAAACCATGTTGGATTTAGAGTTCCAAATTCATCTACCTATATAGGAGAGAGCAGAGGAAAACCTAAATATAAAAACTGCTACTGTAGACGAACGCTTCAACCTAGAAAAACAAAATTTGGTGAGACAACTGGGATTTGTGTACTGATCATTAGCAACAAGTATCATCAAGATAGGGTGAAAAAATATTTGCTGGTATTTCGGAAACTCGTTATATCTTAGAAGCTTGGCAACCCCTCTCAATGAAAGTGCTTTTCCACAGTCTGTGCCCAGGGCTACTTGAAGAGGAAACAAACCATAGAGACAAAACTGAGAACTCCTTTATTTTGTCAAGTTTCAAAGAGCTACTACAAACCATGTTGGATTTAGAGTTCCAAATTCATCTACCTATATAGGAGAGAACAGAGGAAAACCTAAATATAAAAACTGCTACTGTAGACGAACGCTTCAACCTAGAAAAACAAAATTTGGTGAGACAACTGGGATTTGTGTACTGATCATTAGCAACAAGTATCATCAAGATAGGGTGAAAAAATATTTGCTGGTATTTCGGAAACTCGTTATATCTTAGAAGCTTGGCAACCCCTCTCAATGAAAGTGCTTTTCCACAGTCTGTGCCCAGGGCTACTTGAAGAGGAAACAAACCATAGAGACAAAACTGAGAACTCCTTATTTTGTCAGGTTTCAAAGAGCTACTACAAACCATGTTGGATTTAGAGTTCCAAATTCATCTATGTATATAGGAGAGAACAGAGGGAAAATTAAATATAAAAACTGCTACTGTAGACGAACGCTTCAACCTAGAATAACCAAATTTGGTGGGCCAAGTGGGAAATGTGTACTGATCGTTAGCACCAAGTATCATCAAGATTGGGTGAAAAAATATTTGCTGATATTTCGGAAACTCGTTATTTCTTAGAAGATTGGCAACCCCTCTCAATGAAAGTGCTTTTGCACAGTCTGTGCGAAGGGCTACTTGAAGCGGAAACAAAGCATAAAGACAAAACTGAGAACTCCTTTATTTTGTCAAGTTTCAAGGAGCTACTACAAACCATGTTGGATTTAGAGTTCCAAATTCTTCTATCAATATATGAGAGAACAGTGTGAAACCTCAATATAAAAACTGCTACTGTAGACGAACGCTTCAACCTAGAAGAACAAAATTTGGTGAGCCAACTGGGATTTGTATACTGATCATTACCACCAAGTATCATCAAGATTGGGTGAAAAAAATATTTATTGGTATTTCGGAAACTCGTAATTTCTTGGAAGTTTCGCAACCCCTCTTAATTAAAGTGCTTTTCCACAGTCTGTGCCTAGGGCTGCTTGAACATTAAACAAACCATAGAGACAAAACTGAGAACTCCTTTATTTTGTAAAGTTTCAAAGACCTACTAAAAACCATGTTTTATGTAGAGTTCCAAATTCATCTATCTATATAGGAGAGAACAGAGGGAAACCTAAATATATAAACTGCTACTGTAGACGAACGCTTCAACCTAGAAGAACAAAATTTGGTGAACCAAGTGGGATTTGTGAACTGATCATTACCACCAAGTATCATCAAGTTTGGGTGAAAAAATATTTGCTGGTATTTCGGAAACTCGTTATTTCTCAGAAGCTTGGCAACCCCTCTTAATTAAAGTGCTTTTCCACAGTCTGTGCCTAGGGCTACTTGAAGAGGAAACAAACCATAGAAACAAAACTGAGAACGCCTTTATTTTGTCAAGTTTCAAAGAGCTACTACAAACCATGTTGGATTTAGAGTTCCAAATTCATCTATCTATATAGAGAGAAGAGAGGGAAACCTAAATATAAAAACTTCTACTGTACACGAACGCTTCCACCTAGAAGAAAAAAATTTGGTGAGCCAAGTGGGAATGTGTACTGATCATTACCAAAAAGTATCATCAAGTTTGGGTGAAAAAATATTTGCTGGTATTTCGGAAACTCGTTATTTCTTAGAAGCTTGGCAACCCCTCCCAATTATAATGCTTTTCCACAGTCTGTGCCTAGGGCTCCTTGAATTTAAACAAACCATAGAGACAAAACTGAGAACTCCTTTATTTTGTAAAGTTTCAAAGACCTACTAAAAACCATGTTTTATTTAGAGTTCCAAATTCATTTTTCTATATAGGAGAGAACAGAGGGAAACCTAAATATAAAAACTGCTACTGTAGACGAACGCTTCAAAGTAGAAGAATAAAATTTGGTGATCCATGTGGGATTTGTGTACTGATCATTTCCACCAAGTATCATCAAGATTGGGTGAAAAAATATTAGCTGGTATTTCGGAAACTCGTTATTTCATAGAAGCTTGGCCACCCCTTTCAATGAAAGTGCTTTTCCACAGTCTGTGCCTAGGGCTCCGTGAAGATTTAACAAACCATAGAGACAAAACTAAGAACTCTTTAATTTTGTCAAGTTTAAAAGAACTACTACAAACCATGTTTTATTTAGAGTTCCAAATTCATCTATCTATATAGGAGAGAACAGAAGAAAACCTAAATATAAAAACTGCTACTGTAGACGAAAGCTTCAAACTAGAAGAACAAAATTTGGTGAGCCATGTGGGATTTGTGTACATATCATTAGCAACAAGTATCATCAAGATTGGGTGAAAAAATATTTGCTGGTATTTCGGAAACTCCTTATTTCTTAGAAGCTTGGCAACCCCTCTCAATGAAAATGCTTTTCCACAGTCTGTGCCTAGGACTACTTGAAGAGGAAACAAACCATAGAGACAAAACTGAGAACTCCTTTATTTTGTCAACTTTCAAAGAGCTAATACAAACCATGTTGGATTTAGAGTTCCAAATTCATCTATCTATATAGGAGAGAACAGAGGAAAACCTAAATATAGAAACTGCTACTGTAGACGAAAGCTTCAAACTAGAAGAACAAAATGTGGTGAGCCAAGTGGAATTTGTGTACTGAATATTACCACCAAGTATCATCAAGCTTGAGTGAAAAAATATTTGCTGCTATTTCGGTAACTCGTTATTTCTTAGAAGCTTGGCAACCCATCTCAATGAAAGTGCTTTTTCACAGTCTGTGCCTAGGGCTACTTGAAGAGGAAACAAACCATGGAGACAAAACTGAGAAGTCCTTTATTTTGTCAAGTTTCAAAGAGCTACTACAAACCATGTTGAATTTAGAGTTCCAAATTAATCTACCTATATAGGAGAGAACAGAGGAAAACCTAAATAAAAAAACTGCTACTGTAGACGAACGCTTCAACCTAGAAGAACAAAATTTGGTGAGACAACTGGGATTTGTGTACTGATCATTAGCAACAAGTATCATCAAGATAGGATGAAAAAATATTTGCTGGTATTTCGGAAACTCGTTATATCTTAGAAGCTTGGCAACCCCTCTCAATGAAAGTGCTTTTCCACAGTCTTTGCCCAGGGCTACTTGAAGAGGTAACAAACCATAGAGACCAAACTGAGAACTCATTTATTTTGTCAAGTTTCAAAGAGCTACTACAAACCATGTTGGATTTAGAGTTCCAAATTCATCTACGTATATAGGAGAGAACAGAGGGAAACCTAAATATAAAAACTGCTACTATAGACGAACGCTTCAACCTAGAATAACCAAATTTGGTGGGCCAAGTGGGAAATGTGTACTGATCGTTAGCACCAAGTATCATCAAGTTTGGGTGAAAAAATATTTGCTGGTATTTCGGAAACTCGTTATTTCTTAGAAGCTTGGCACCCCATCTCAATGAAAGTGCTTTTCCACAGTCTGTGCCTAGGACTACTTGAAGAGGAAACAAACCATAGAGACAAAACTGAGAACTCCTTTATTTTGTCAAGTTTCAAATAGCTACTACAAACCATGTTGGATTTAGAGTTCCAAATTCATCTATCTATATAGGAGAGAACAGAGGGAAACCTAAAAAATATAAACTGCTACTGTAGATGAACGATTCAACCTAGAAGAACAAAATTTGGTGAGTTAAGTGGGATTTGTGTACCGATCATTACCACCAAGTATCATCAAGATTGGGTGAAAAAATATTTGCTGGTATTTCGGAAACTCGTTATTTCTTGGAAGCTTGGCCACCCCTGTCAATGAAAGTGCTTTTCCACAGTCTGTGCCTCGAGCTACTTGAAGAGGAAACAAACCATAGAGACAAAACTGAGAGCTCCTTTATTTTGTCAAGTTTCAAAGAGCTACTAGTAACCATGTTGGATTTAGAGTTCCAAATTCTTCTATCTCTCTATATGAGAGAACAGAGTGAAACCTAAATATAAAAACTGCTACTGTAGACGAACGCTTCAACCTAGAAGAACAAAATTTGGTGAGCCAAGTGGGATTTGTGTACCGATCATTACCACCAAGTATCATCAAGATTGGGTGAAAAAATATTTGATGGTATTTCGGAAACTCGTTATTTCTTAGAAGCTTGGCAACCCCTCTCAATGAAAGTGCTTTTCCACAGTCTGTGCCTAGGGCTCCGTGAAGATTAAACAAACCATAGAGACAAAACTGAGAACTTCTTTATTTTGTCAAGTTTCAAAGAGCTACTACAAACCATGTATTAATTAGAGTTCCAAATTCATCTATCTATACATGAGAGAACAGTGTGAAACCTAAATATAAAAACTGCTACTGTAGACGAAAGCTTCAAACTACAAGAACAAAATTTGGTGAGCCAAGTGGAATTTGTGTACTGATCATTACCACCAAGTATCATCAAGTTTGGGTGCAAAAATATTTGCTGGTATTTCGGAAACTCGTTAATTCTTGAAGCTTGGCAACCCATCTCAATGTAAGTGCTTTCCACAGTCTGTGCCTAGGGCTGCTTGAAGAGGATACAAACCATGGAGACAAAACTGAGAACTCCTTTATTTTGTCAAGTTTCAAAGAGCTACTACAAACCATGTTGGATTTAGAGTTCCAAATTCATCTACCTATATAGGAGAGAACAGATGGAAACCTAAATATAAAAACTGCTACTGTAGACGAACGCTTCCAACTAGAAGAACAAAATTTGGTGAGCCAAGTGGGAAATGTGTACTGATCATTAGCACCAAGTATCATGAAGATTGGGTGAAAAAATATTTGCTGGCATTTCTGAAATTCGTTATTTCTTAGAAGCTTGGCAACCCCTCTCAATGAAAGTGCTTTTCCACAGTCTCTGCCTAGGGCTACTTGAAGAGGAAACAAACCATAGAGAAAAAACTGAGAACTCCATTATTTTGTCAAGTTTCAAATAGCTACTACAAACCATGTTGGATTTAGAGTTCCAAATTCATTTATCTATATAGGAGAGAACAGAGGGAAACCTAAATATAAAAACAGCTACTGTAGATGATCGCTTGAACCTAGAAGAACAAAATTTGGTGAGCCAAGTAGGATTTGTGTACTGATCATTACCACCAAGTATCATCAAGTTTGGGTGAAAAAATATTTGCTGGTATTTCGGTAACACGTTATTTCTTAGAAGCTTGGCAACCCATCTCAATGAAAGTGCTTTCCACAGTCTGTGCCTAGGGCTGCTTGAAGAGGATACAAACCATGGAGACAAAACTGAGAACTCCTTTATTTTGTCAAGTTTCAAAGAGCTACTACAAACCATGTTGGATTTAGAGTTCCAAATTAATCTACCTATATAGGAGAGAACAGAGGAAAACCTAAATATAAAAACTTCTACTGTTGACGAACGCTTCAACCTAGAAGAACAAAATTTGGTGAGACAACTGGGATTTGTGAACTGATCATTAGCAACAAGTATCATCAAGATAGGGTGAAAAAATATTTGCTGGTATTTCGGAAACTCGTTATATCTTAGAAGCTTGGCAACCCCTCTCAATGAAAGTGCTTTTCCACAGTCTGTGCCCAGGGCTACTTGAAGAGGAAACAAACCATAGAGACCAAACTGAGAACTCCTTTATTTTGACAATTTTCAAAGAGCTACTACAAACCATGTTGGATTTAGAGTTCCAAATTCATCTATGTATATAGGAGAGAACAGAGGGAAACCTAAATATAAAAACTACTACTGTAGACGAACGCTTGAACCTAGAATAACCAAATTTGGTGGGCCAAGTGGGAAATGTGTACTGATCGTTAGCACCAAGTATCGTCAAGTTTGGGTGAAAAAATATTTGCTGGTATTTCGGAAACTCGTTATTTCTTAGAAGCTTGGCAACCCATCTCAATGAAAGTGCTTTTCCACAGTCTGTGCCTAGGACTACTTGAAGAGGAAGCAAACCATAGAGACAAAACTGAGAACTCCTTTATTTTGTCAAGTTTCAAAGAGCTACTACAAACCATGTTGGATTTAGAGTTCCAAATTCATCTATGTATATAGGAGAGAAGAGAGGGAAACCTAAATATAAAAACTGCTACTGTAGACAAACGCTGCAACCTAGAAGAACAAAATTTGGTGAGCAAAGTGGGATTTGTGTACTGATCATTCCCACCAAGTATCATCAAGATTGGGTGAAAAAATATTTGCTGGTATTACGGAAACTCGTAATTTCTTAGAAGCTTGGCAACCCCTCTCAATGAAAATGCTTTTACACAGTCTGTGCCTAGGGCTACTTGAAGAGGAAACAAACCATATAGACAAAACTGAGAACTCCTTTATTTTTTCAAGTTTCAAAGAGCTACTACAAACCACGTTGGATTTAGAGTTCCAAATTCATCTATCTATATATGAGAGAACAGAGTGAAACCTAAATATAAAAACTGCTACTGTAGACGAACGCTTCCACCTAGAAGAACAAAATTTGGTGAGCCAAGTGGGATTTGTATACTGATCCTTACCACCAAGTATCATCAAGATTGGGTGAAAAAATATTTGCTGGTATTTCGGAAACTCGTTATATCTTAGAAGCTTGGCAACCCCTCTCAATGAAAGTGCTTTTCCACAGTCTTTGCCCAGGGCTACTTGAAGAGGTAACAAACCATAGAGACCAAACTGAGAACTCATTTATTTTGTCAAGTTTCAAAGAGCTACTACAAACCATGTTGGATTTAGAGTTCCAAATTCATCTACGTATATAGGAGAGAACAGAGGGAAACCTAAATATAAAAACTGCTACTATAGACGAACGCTTCAACCTAGAATAACCAAATTTGGTGGGCCAAGTGGGAAATGTGTACTGATCGTTAGCACCAAGTATCATCAAGTTTGGGTGAAAAAATATTTGCTGGTATTTCGGAAACTCGTTATTCTTAGAAGCTTGGCACCCCATCTCAATGAAAGTGCTTTTCCACAGTCTGTGCCTAGGACTACTTGAAGAGGAAACAAACCATAGAGACAAAACTGAGAACTCCTTTATTTTGTCAAGTTTCAAATAGCTACTACAAACCATGTTGGATTTAGAGTTCCAAATTCATCTATCTATATAGGAGAGAACAGAGGGAAACCTAAAAAATATAAACTGCTACTGTAGATGAACGATTCAACCTAGAAGAACAAAATTTGGTGAGTTAAGTGGGATTTGTGTACCGATCATTACCACCAAGTATCATCAAGATTGGGTGAAAAAATATTTGCTGGTATTTCGGAAACTCGTTATTTCTTGGAAGCTTGGCCACCCCTGTCAATGAAAGTGCTTTTCCACAGTCTGTGCCTCGAGCTACTTGAAGAGGAAACAAACCATAGAGACAAAACTGAGAGCTCCTTTATTTTGTCAAGTTTCAAAGAGCTACTAGTAACCATGTTGGATTTAGAGTTCCAAATTCTTCTATCTCTCTATATGAGAGAACAGAGTGAAACCTAAATATAAAAACTGCTACTGTAGACGAACGCTTCAACCTAGAAGAACAAAATTTGGTGAGCCAAGTGGGATTTGTGTACCGATCATTACCACCAAGTATCATCAAGATTGGGTGAAAAAATATTTGATGGTATTTTGAAACTCGTTATTTCTTAGAAGCTTGGCAACCCCTCTCAATGAAAGTGCTTTTCCACAGTCTGTGCCTAGGGCTCCGTGAAGATTAAACAAACCATAGAGACAAAACTGAGAACTTCTTTATTTTGTCAAGTTTCAAAGAGCTACTACAAACCATGTATTAATTAGAGTTCCAAATTCATCTATCTATACATGAGAGAACAGTGTGAAACCTAAATATAAAAACTGCTACTGTAGACGAAAGCTTCAAACTACAAGAACAAAATTTGGTGAGCCAAGTGGAATTTGTGTACTGATCATTACCACCAAGTATCATCAAGTTTGGGTGCAAAAATATTTGCTGGTATTTCGGAAACTCGTTAATTCTTGAAGCTTGGCAACCCATCTCAATGTAAGTGCTTTCCACAGTCTGTGCCTAGGGCTGCTTGAAGAGGATACAAACCATGGAGACAAAACTGAGAACTCCTTTATTTTGTCAAGTTTCAAAGAGCTACTACAAACCATGTTGGATTTAGAGTTCCAAATTCATCTACCTATATAGGAGAGAACAGATGGAAACCTAAATATAAAAACTGCTACTGTAGACGAACGCTTCCAACTAGAAGAACAAAATTTGGTGAGCCAAGTGGGAAATGTGTACTGATCATTAGCACCAAGTATCATGAAGATTGGGTGAAAAAATATTTGCTGGCATTTCTGAAATTCGTTATTTCTTAGAAGCTTGGCAACCCCTCTCAATGAAAGTGCTTTTCCACAGTCTCTGCCTAGGGCTACTTGAAGAGGAAACAAACCATAGAGAAAAAACTGAGAACTCCATTATTTTGTCAAGTTTCAAATAGCTACTACAAACCATGTTGGATTTAGAGTTCCAAATTCATTTATCTATATAGGAGAGAACAGAGGGAAACCTAAATATAAAAACAGCTACTGTAGATGATCGCTTGAACCTAGAAGAACAAAATTTGGTGAGCCAAGTAGGATTTGTGTACTGATCATTACCACCAAGTATCATCAAGTTTGGGTGAAAAAATATTTGCTGGTATTTCGGTAACACGTTATTTCTTAGAAGCTTGGCAACCCATCTCAATGAAAGTGCTTTCCACAGTCTGTGCCTAGGGCTGCTTGAAGAGGATACAAACCATGGAGACAAAACTGAGAACTCCTTTATTTTGTCAAGTTTCAAAGAGCTACTACAAACCATGTTGGATTTAGAGTTCCAAATTAATCTACCTATATAGGAGAGAACAGAGGAAAACCTAAATATAAAAACTTCTACTGTTGACGAACGCTTCAACCTAGAAGAACAAAATTTGGTGAGACAACTGGGATTTGTGAACTGATCATTAGCAACAAGTATCATCAAGATAGGGTGAAAAAATATTTGCTGGTATTTCGGAAACTCGTTATATCTTAGAAGCTTGGCAACCCCTCTCAATGAAAGTGCTTTTCCACAGTCTGTGCCCAGGGCTACTTGAAGAGGAAACAAACCATAGAGACCAAACTGAGAACTCCTTTATTTTGACAAGTTTCAAAGAGCTACTACAAACCATGTTGGATTTAGAGTTCCAAATTCATCTATGTATATAGGAGAGAACAGAGGGAAACCTAAATATAAAAACTACTACTGTAGACGAACGCTTGAACCTAGAATAACCAAATTTGGTGGGCCAAGTGGGAAATGTGTACTGATCGTTAGCAC
The DNA here is from genome assembly GCF_048772815.1 of Callospermophilus lateralis. Taxonomy (NCBI): domain Eukaryota; kingdom Metazoa; phylum Chordata; class Mammalia; order Rodentia; family Sciuridae; genus Callospermophilus; species Callospermophilus lateralis. The sequence continues at coordinate 6,843 of NW_027513848.1, read as the reverse complement.
CAAGTATCGTCAAGTTTGGGTGAAAAAATATTTGCTGGTATTTCGGAAACTCGTTATTTCTTAGAAGCTTGGCAACCCATCTCAATGAAAGTGCTTTTCCACAGTCTGTGCCTAGGACTACTTGAAGAGGAAGCAAACCATAGAGACAAAACTGAGAACTCCTTTATTTTGTCAAGTTTCAAAGAGCTACTACAAACCATGTTGGATTTAGAGTTCCAAATTCATCTATGTATATAGGAGAGAAGAGAGGGAAACCTAAATATAAAAACTGCTACTGTAGACAAACGCTGCAACCTAGAAGAACAAAATTTGGTGAGCAAAGTGGGATTTGTGTACTGATCATTCCCACCAAGTATCATCAAGATTGGGTGAAAAAATATTTGCTGGTATTACGGAAACTCGTAATTTCTTAGAAGCTTGGCAACCCCTCTCAATGAAAATGCTTTTACACAGTCTGTGCCTAGGGCTACTTGAAGAGGAAACAAACCATATAGACAAAACTGAGAACTCCTTTATTTTTTCAAGTTTCAAAGAGCTACTACAAACCACGTTGGATTTAGAGTTCCAAATTCATCTATCTATATATGAGAGAACAGAGTGAAACCTAAATATAAAAACTGCTACTGTAGACGAACGCTTCCACCTAGAAGAACAAAATTTGGTGAGCCAAGTGGGATTTGTATACTGATCCTTACCACCAAGTATCATCAAGATTGGGTGAAAAAATATTTGCTGGTATTTCGGAAACTCGTAATTTCTTGGAAGCTTGGCAACCCCTCTCAATGAAAGTGCTTTTCCACAGTCTCTGCTTTGGGCTACTTGACGAGGAAAAAAATCATAGAGACAAAACTGAGAACTACTTTTTTTTTGTCAAGCTTCAAAGAGCTACTATAATCCATGTTGGATTTATAGTTCCAAATTCAACTATCTATATAGGAGAGAACAGAGGGAAACCTAAAAAATATAAACTGCTACTGTAGATGAACGATTCAACCTAGAAGAACAAAATTTGGTGAGTCAAGTGGGATTTGTGTGCCGATCATTACCACCAAGTATCATCAAGATTGGGGGAAAAAATATTTGCTGGTATTTCGGAAACTCGTTATTTCCTGGAAGCTTGGCCACCCCTGTCAATGAAAGTGCTTTTCCGCAGTCTGTGCCTCGAGCTACTTGAAGAGGAAACAAACCATAGAGACAAAACTGAGAGCTCCTTTATTTTGTCAAGTTTCAAAGAGCTACTAGTAACCATGTTGGATTTAGAGTTCCAAATTCTTCTATCTCTCTATATGAGAGAACAGAGTGAAACCTAAATATAAAAACTGCTACTGTAGACGAACGCTTCAACCTAGAAGAACAAAATTTGGTGAGCCAAGTGGGATTTGTGTACCGATCATTACCACCAAGTATCATCAAGATTGGGTGAAAAAATATTTGATGGTATTTCGGAAACTCGTTATTTCTTAGAAGCTTGGCAACCCCTCTCAATGAAAGTGCTTTTCCACAGTCTGTGCCTAGGGCTCCGTGAAGATTAAACAAACCATAGAGACAAAACTGAGAACTTCTTTATTTTGTCAAGTTTCAAAGAGCTACTACAAACCATGTATTAATTAGAGTTCCAAATTCATCTATCTATACATGAGAGAACAGTGTGAAACCTAAATATAAAAACTGCTACTGTAGACGAAAGCTTCAAACTACAAGAACAAAATTTGGTGAGCCAAGTGGAATTTGTGTACTGATCATTACCACCAAGTATCATCAAGTTTGGGTGCAAAAATATTTGCTGGTATTTCGGAAACTCGTTAATTCTTGAAGCTTGGCAACCCATCTCAATGTAAGTGCTTTCCACAGTCTGTGCCTAGGGCTGCTTGAAGAGGATACAAACCATGGAGACAAAACTGAGAACTCCTTTATTTTGTCAAGTTTCAAAGAGCTACTACAAACCATGTTGGATTTAGAGTTCCAAATTCATCTACCTATATAGGAGAGAACAGATGGAAACCTAAATATAAAAACTGCTACTGTAGACGAACGCTTCCAACTAGAAGAACAAAATTTGGTGAGCCAAGTGGGAAATGTGTACTGATCATTAGCACCAAGTATCATGAAGATTGGGTGAAAAAATATTTGCTGGCATTTCTGAAATTCGTTATTTCTTAGAAGCTTGGCAACCCCTCTCAATGAAAGTGCTTTTCCACAGTCTCTGCCTAGGGCTACTTGAAGAGGAAACAAACCATAGAGAAAAAACTGAGAACTCCATTATTTTGTCAAGTTTCAAATAGCTACTACAAACCATGTTGGATTTAGAGTTCCAAATTCATTTATCTATATAGGAGAGAACAGAGGGAAACCTAAATATAAAAACAGCTACTGTAGATGATCGCTTGAACCTAGAAGAACAAAATTTGGTGAGCCAAGTAGGATTTGTGTACTGATCATTACCACCAAGTATCATCAAGTTTGGGTGAAAAAATATTTGCTGGTATTTCGGTAACACGTTATTTCTTAGAAGCTTGGCAACCCATCTCAATGAAAGTGCTTTCCACAGTCTGTGCCTAGGGCTGCTTGAAGAGGATACAAACCATGGAGACAAAACTGAGAACTCCTTTATTTTGTCAAGTTTCAAAGAGCTACTACAAACCATGTTGGATTTAGAGTTCCAAATTAATCTACCTATATAGGAGAGAACAGAGGAAAACCTAAATATAAAAACTTCTACTGTTGACGAACGCTTCAACCTAGAAGAACAAAATTTGGTGAGACAACTGGGATTTGTGAACTGATCATTAGCAACAAGTATCATCAAGATAGGGTGAAAAAATATTTGCTGGTATTTCGGAAACTCGTTATATCTTAGAAGCTTGGCAACCCCTCTCAATGAAAGTGCTTTTCCACAGTCTGTGCCCAGGGCTACTTGAAGAGGAAACAAACCATAGAGACCAAACTGAGAACTCCTTTATTTTGACAAGTTTCAAAGAGCTACTACAAACCATGTTGGATTTAGAGTTCCAAATTCATCTATGTATATAGGAGAGAACAGAGGGAAACCTAAATATAAAAACTACTACTGTAGACGAACGCTTGAACCTAGAATAACCAAATTTGGTGGGCCAAGTGGGAAATGTGTACTGATCGTTAGCACCAAGTATCGTCAAGTTTGGGTGAAAAAATATTTGCTGGTATTTCGGAAACTCGTTATTTCTTAGAAGCTTGGCAACCCATCTCAATGAAAGTGCTTTTCCACAGTCTGTGCCTAGGACTACTTGAAGAGGAAGCAAACCATAGAGACAAAACTGAGAACTCCTTTATTTTGTCAAGTTTCAAAGAGCTACTACAAACCATGTTGGATTTAGAGTTCCAAATTCATCTATGTATATAGGAGAGAAGAGAGGGAAACCTAAATATAAAAACTGCTACTGTAGACAAACGCTGCAACCTAGAAGAACAAAATTTGGTGAGCAAAGTGGGATTTGTGTACTGATCATTCCCACCAAGTATCATCAAGATTGGGTGAAAAAATATTTGCTGGTATTACGGAAACTCGTAATTTCTTAGAAGCTTGGCAACCCCTCTCAATGAAAATGCTTTTACACAGTCTGTGCCTAGGGCTACTTGAAGAGGAAACAAACCATATAGACAAAACTGAGAACTCCTTTATTTTTTCAAGTTTCAAAGAGCTACTACAAACCACGTTGGATTTAGAGTTCCAAATTCATCTATCTATATATGAGAGAACAGAGTGAAACCTAAATATAAAAACTGCTACTGTAGACGAACGCTTCCACCTAGAAGAACAAAATTTGGTGAGCCAAGTGGGATTTGTATACTGATCCTTACCACCAAGTATCATCAAGATTGGGTGAAAAAATATTTGCTGGTATTTCGGAAACTCGTAATTTCTTGGAAGCTTGGCAACCCCTCTCAATGAAAGTGCTTTTCCACAGTCTCTGCTTTGGGCTACTTGACGAGGAAAAAAATCATAGAGACAAAACTGAGAACTACTTTTTTTTTGTCAAGCTTCAAAGAGCTACTATAATCCATGTTGGATTTATAGTTCCAAATTCAACTATCTATATAGGAGAGAACAGAGGGAAACCTAAAAAATATAAACTGCTACTGTAGATGAACGATTCAACCTAGAAGAACAAAATTTGGTGAGTCAAGTGGGATTTGTGTGCCGATCATTACCACCAAGTATCATCAAGATTGGGGGAAAAAATATTTGCTGGTATTTCGGAAACTCGTTATTTCTTGGAAGCTTGGCCACCCCTGTCAATGAAAGTGCTTTTCCGCAGTCTGTGCCTCGAGCTACTTGAAGAGGAAACAAACCATAGAGACAAAACTGAGAGCTCCTTTATTTTGTCAAGTTTCAAAGAGCTACTAGTAACCATGTTGGATTTAGAGTTCCAAATTCTTCTATCTCTCTATATGAGAGAACAGAGTGAAACCTAAATATAAAAACTGCTACTGTAGACGAACGCTTCAACCTAGAAGAACAAAATTTGGTGAGCCAAGTGGGATTTGTGTACCGATCATTACCACCAAGTATCATCAAGATTGGGTGAAAAAATATTTGCTGGTATTTCGGAAACTCGTTATTTCTTAGAAGCTTGGCAACCCCTCTCAATGAAAGTGCTTTTCCACAGTCTGTGCCTAGGGCTCCGTGAAGATTAAACAAACCATAGAGACAAAACTGAGAACTTCTTTATTTTGTCAAGTTTCAAAGAGATACTACAAACCATGTATTAATTAGAGTTCCAAATTCATCTATCTATACATGAGAGAACAGAGTGAAACCTAAATATAAAAACTGCTACTGTAGACGAAAGCTTCAAACTACAAGAACAAAATTTGGTGAGCCAAGTGGAATTTGTGTACTGATCATTACCACCAAGTATCATCAAGTTTGGGTGCAAAAATATTTGCTGGTATTTCGGAAACTCGTTAATTCTTGAAGCTTGGCAACCCATCTCAATGAAAGTGCTTTCCACAGTCTGTGCCTAGGGCTGCTTGAAGAGGAAACAAACCATGGAGACAAAACTGAGAACTCCTTTATTTTGTCAAGTTTCAAAGAGCTACTACAAACCATGTTGGATTTAGAGTTCCAAATTCATCTACCTATATAGGAGAGAACAGAGGAAAACCTAAATATAAAAACTGCTACTGTAGACGAACGCTTCAACCTAGAAAAACAAAATTTGGTGAGACAACTGGGATTTGTGTACTGATCATTAGCAACAAGTATCATCAAGATAGGGTGAAAAAATATTTGCTGGTATTTCGGAAACTCGTTATATCTTAGAAGCTTGGCAACCCCTCTCAATGAAAGTGCTTTTCCACAGTCTGTGCCCAGGGCTACTTGAAGAGGAAACAAACCATAGAGACAAAACTGAGAACTCCTTTATTTTGTCAAGTTTCAAAGAGCTACTACAAACCATGTTGGATTTAGAGTTCCAAATTCATCTATGTATATAGGAGAGAACAGAGGGAAACCTAAATATAAAAACTGCTACTGTAGACGAACGCTTCAACCTAGAATAACCAAATTTGGTGGGCCTAGTGGGAAATGTGTACTGATCGTTAGCACCAACTATCATCAAGTTTGGGTGAAAAAATATTTGCTGGTATTTCGGAAACTCGTTATTTCTTAGAAGCTTGGCAACCCATCTCAATGAAAGTGCTTTTCCACAGTCTGTGCCTAGGACTACTTGAAGAGGAAACAAACCATAGAGACAAAACTGAGAACTCCTTTATTTTGTCAAGTTTCAAAGAGCTACTACAAACCATGTTGGATTTAGAGTTCCAAATTCATCTATGTATATAGGAGAGAACAGAGGGAAACCTAAATATAAAAACTGCTATTGTAGACGAACGCTGCAACCTAGTAGAACAAAATTTGGTGAGCAAAGTGGGATTTGTGTACTGATCATTCCCACCAAGTATCATCAAGGTTGGGTGAAAAAATATTTGCTGGTATTACGGAAACTCGTAATTTCTTAGAAGCTTGGCAACCCCTCTCAATGAAATTGCTTTTACACAGTCTGTGCCTAGGGCTACTTGAAGAGGAAACAAACCATATAGACAAAACTGAGAACTCCTTTATTTTGTCAAGTTTCAAAGAGCTACTACAAACCACGTTGGATTTAGAGTTCCAAATTCATCTATCTATATATGAGAGAACAGAGTGAAACCTAAATATAAAAACTGCTACTGTAGACGAACGCTTCCACCTAGAAGAACAAAATTTGGTGAGCCAAGTGGGATTTGTATACTGATCCTTACCACCAAGTATCATCAAGATTGAGTGAAAAAATATTTGCTGGTATTTCGGAAACTCGTAATTTCTTGGAAGCTTGGCAACCCCTCTCAATGAAAGTGCTTTTCCACAGTCTCTGCTTTGGGCTACTTGAAGAGGAAAAAAATCATAGAGACAAAACTGAGAACTACTTTTTTTTTGTCAAGCTTCAAAGAGATACTAAAAACCATGTTGGATTTATAGTTCCAAATTCATCTATCTATATAGGAGAGAACAGAGGGAAAACTAAAAAATATAAACTGCTACTGTAGATGAACGATTCAACCTAGAAGAACAAAATTTGGTGAGTCAAGTGGGATTTGTGTACCGATCATTACCACCAAGTATCATCAAGATTGGGTGAAAAAATATTTGCTGGTATTTCGGAAACTCGTTATTTCTTGGAAGCTTGGCCACCCCTGTCAATGAAAGTGCTTTTCCACAGTCTGTGCCTCGAGCTACTTGAAGAGGAAACAAACCATAGAGACAAAACTGAGAGCTCCTTTATTTTGTCAAGTTTCAAAGAGCTACTAGTAATCATGTTGGAT
>NW_027513847.1:0-128181 GCF_048772815.1 Callospermophilus lateralis | reverse complement strand
CTGATCATTACCACCAAGTATCATCAATATTTGGTGAAAAAATGTTTGCTGAGATTTCAGCAAACTAGTAGTTTTTTGGAAGCTTGGCAACCCCTTTCACGAAAGTGTTCTTCGCCAGTCTCTGCATGGGGTACTTCAAGAGGAAACAAACCATAGAGATAGATCTTAGAACTACTTCATTTTGTCAAGTTTCACGGAGCTAGCACAAACCGTGTTTGATTTAGAGTTTCAAACACATCTATCTATATAGCAGAAAACAGAGTGAAACCTAAAAATTCAAAGTGTTACTGGAAACGAACGCTTGAACCTAGAAGAGTGAAAATTGGGCAGCCAAGTGGGCTTAGTGAACTGATCATTACCACCAAGTATCATCAAGATTTGGTGAAAAAATGTTTGCTGAGATTTCAGCAAACTAGTAGTTTTTTGGAAGCTTGGCAACCCCTTTAAAACGAAAGTGTTTTTCGCCAGTCTCTGCATGGGGTACTTGAAGAGGAAACAAACCATTGAGACTAGAACTGAGAACTCCTTTATTTTTTCAAGTTTCAAAGAGCTACACAAACCATGTTTGATTTAGAGTTCCAAATTCATCTGTCTATATAGGAGAAACAGAGTGAAACCTAAATATAAAAACTGCTACTGGAGGACGAACGCTTCAACCTAGAAGATCAAAATTTGGTGAGCCAAGTGGGCTTTGATCCTGATCATTACCACCAAGTATCATCAAGATTTGGTGAAAAAATATTTGCTGGTATTTCGGAAACTCGTTATTTCGTAGAAGCTTGGCAACCCCTCTCAATGAAAGTGCTTTCCACAGTCTGTGCCTAGGGCTACTTGAAGAGGAAACAAACCATAGAGACAAAACTGAGAACTCCTTTATTTTGTCAAGTTTCAAAGAGCTACTACAAACCATGTTGGATTTAGAGTTCCAAATTCATCTATCTATATATCAGAGAATCGAGGGAAACCTAAATATAAAAACTGCTACTGTAGACGAACGCTTCAACCCAGAAGAACAAAATTTGGTGAGCCAAGTGGGATTTGTGTACTGATCATTACCACCAAGTATCATCAAGATTGGGTGAATAAATATTTGCTGGTATTTCGGAAACTCTTTATTTCTTAGAAGCTTGGCAACCCATCTCAATGAAAGTGCTTTTCCACAGTGTGTGCCTAGGGCTACTTGAAGAGGAAACAAACCATAGAGACAAAACAGAGAACTCCTTTATTTGGTCAAGTTTCAAAGAGCTACGAAAAAAAATGTTGGATTTAGAGTTCCAAATTCATCTATCTATATAGGAGACAACAGAGGGTAACCTAAATATAAAAACTGCTAATGTAGACGAACGCTTCAACCTAGAAGAACAAAATTTGGTAAGCCAAGTGGGATTTGTGTACTGATCATTACCACCAAGTATCATCAAGATTGGGTGAAAAAATATTTGCTGGTATTTCGGAAACTCGTTATTTCTTAGAAGCTTGGCAACCCATCTCAATGAAAGTGCTTTTCCACAGTCTGTACCTAGGGCTACTTGAAGAGGAAACAAACCATAGAGACAAAATTGAGAACTCCTTTATTTTGTCAGTTTCAAAGAGCTACTACAAACCATGTTGGATTTAGAGTTCCAAATTCATCTATCTATATATTAGAGAACAGAGGGAAACCTAAATATAAAAACTGCTACTGTAGACGAACGCTTCAACCTAGAAGAACAAAATTTGGTGAGCCAAGTGGGATTTGTGTACTGATCATTACCACCAAGTATCATCAAGATTTGGTGAAAAAATATTTGCTGGTATTTCGGAAACTCGTAATTTCTTAGAAGCTTGGCAACCCCTTTCAATGAAAGTGCTTTTCCACAGTCTGTGCCTAGGGCAACATGAAGAGGAAACAAACCATAGAGACAAAACTGAGAACTCCTTTATTTGGTCAAGTTTCAAAGAGCTACAAAAAACCATTATGGATTTAGATTTCCAAATTCATCTATCTGTATAGGAGAGAACAGAGGGTAACCTAAATATAAAAACTGCTACTGAAGACGAACGCTTCAACATAGAAGAACAAAATTTGGTGAGCCAAGTGGGAAATGTGTACTGATCGTTAGCTCCAAGTATCATCAAGATTGGGTTAAAAAATATTTGCTGGTATTTCGGAAACTCGTTATTTCTTAGAAGTTGGCAACCCCTCTCAATGAAAGTGCTTTTCCACAGTCTGCGCCTAGGGCTACTTTAAGAGGAAACAAACCATAGAGACAAAACTGAGAACTCCTTTATTTTGTCAAGTTTCAAAGAGCTACTACAAACCATGTTGGATTTAGAGTTCCAAATTCATCTTTCTATAAAAGAGAGAACAGAGGGAAACCTAAATATAAAAACTGCTACTGAAGACGAACGCTTCAACCTAGAAGAACAAAATTTGGTGAGCCAAGTAGGATTTGTGCACTGATCATTACCACCAAGTATCATCAAGATTGGGTTAAAAAACATATTTGCTGGTATTTCGGAATCTCGTAATTTCTTAGAAGCTTGGCAACCCCTCTCAATGAAAGTGTTTTACCACAGTCTGTGCCTAGGACTACTTGAAGATGAAACAAACCATAGAGACAAAACGGAGAACTCCTTTATTTTGTCAAGTTTCAAAGAGCTACTACAAACCATGTTGGATTTAGAGTTCCAAATTCATCTATCTATATATCAGAGAATCGAGGGAAACCTAAATAAAAAAACTGCTACTGTAGACGAACGCTTCAACCCAGAAGAACAAAATTTGGTGAGCCAAGTGGGATTTGTGTACTGATCATTACCACCAAGTATCATCAAGATTGGGTGAATAAATATTTGCTGGTATTTCGGAAACTCGTTATTTCTTAGAAGCTTGGCAACCCATCTCAATGAAAGTGCTTTTCCACAGTGTGTGCCTAGGGCTACTTGAAGAGGAAACAAACCATAGAGACAAAACTGAGAACTCCTTTTTTTTGTCAAGTCTCAAAGAGCTACGAAAAACCATGTTGGATTTAGAGTTCCAAATTCATCTATCTATGTAGGAGAGAACAGAGGGAAATATAAATATAAAAACTTTTACTGTAGACGAACGCTTCAACTTAGAAGATCAAAATTTGGTGAGCCAAGTGGGATTTGTGTACTGATCATTACCACCAAGTATCATCAAGATTTGGTGAAAAAATATTTGCTGGTATTTCGGAAACTCGTAATTTCTTAGAAGCTTGGCAACCCCTTTCAATGAAAGTGCTTTTCCACAGTCTGTGCCTAGGGCTACATGAAGAGGAAACAAACCCTAGAGACAAATCTGAGAACTCCTTTATTTGGTCAAGTTTCAAAGAGCTACAAAAAACCATTATGGATTTAGATTTCCAAATTCATCTATCTGTATAGGAGAGAACAGAGGGTAACCTAAATATAAAAACTGCTACTGAAGACGAACGCTTCAACCTAGAAGAACAAAATTTGGTGAGCCAAGTGGGAAATGTGTACTGATCGTTAGCTCCAAGTATCATCAAGATTGGGTTAAAAAATATTTGCTGGTATTTCGGAAACTCGTTATTTCTTAGAAGTTGGCAACCCCTCTCAATGAAAGTGCTTTTCCACAGTCTGCGCCTAGGGCTACTTGAAGAGGAAACAAACCATAGAGACAAAACTGAGAACTCCTTTATTTTGTCAAGTTTCAAAGAGCTACTACAAACCATGTTGGATTTAGAGTTCCAAATTCATCTTTCTATAAAAGAGAGAAAAGAGGGAAACCTAAATATAAAAACTGCTACTGAAGACGAACGCTTCAACCTAGAAGAACAAAATTTGGTGTGCCAAGTGGGATTTGTGCACTGATCATTACCACCAAGTATCATCAAGATTTGGTGAAAAAATATTTGCTGGTATTTCGGAAACTCGTAATTTCTTAGAAGCTTGGCAACCCCTTTCAATGATAGTGCTTTTCCACAGTCTGTGCCTAGGGCTACATCAAGAGGAAACAAACCATAGAGACAAAACGGAGAACTCCTTTATTTTGTCAAGTTTCAAAGAGCTACTACAAACCATGTTGGATTTAGAGTTCCAAATTCATCTATCTATATATCAGAGAATCGAGGGAAACCTAAATAAAAAAACTGCTACTGTAGACGAACGCTTCAACCCAGAAGAACAAAATTTGGTGAGCCAAGTGGGATTTGTGTACTGATCATTACCACCAAGTATCATCAAGATTGGGTGAATAAATATTTGCTGGTATTTCGGAAACTCGTTATTTCTTAGAAGCTTGGCAACCCATCTCAATGAAAGTGCTTTTCCACAGTGTGTGCCTAGGGCTACTTGAAGAGGAAACAAAAAATAGAGACAAAACTGAGAACTCCTTTATTTTGTCAAGTCTCAAAGAGCTACGAAAAACCATGTTGGATTTAGAGTTCCAAATTCATCTATCTATGAAGGAGAGAACAGAGGGAAATATAAATATAAAAACTGCTACTGTAGACGAACGCTTCAACTTAGAAGATCAAAATTTGGTGAGCCAAGTGGGATTTGTGTACTGATCATTACCACCAAGTATCATCAAGATTGGGTGAAAAAATATTTGCTGGTATTTCGGAAACTCGTTTTTTCTTAGAAGCTTGGCAACCCCTCTCAATGAAATTGCTTTTCCACAGTGTGTGCCTAGGGCTACTTGAAGACGAAACAAACCATAGAGACAAAACTGAGAACTCCTTTATTTGGTCAAGTTTCAAAGAGCTACGAAAAACCATGTTGGATTTAGAGTTCCAAATTCATCTATCTATATAGGAGAGAACAGAGAGAAACCTAAATATAAAAACTGCTACTGTAGACGAACGCTTCAACCTAGAAGAACAAAATTTGGGTAGTCAAGTGGGATTTGTGTACTGATCATTAGCACCCATTATCATCAAGATTCGGTGAAAAAATATTTGCTGGTGTTTCAGAAACTCGTAATTTCTTAGAAGCTTGGCAACCCCTCTCAATGAAAGTGCTTTTCCACAGTCTGTGCCTAAGGCTACTTGAAGAGGAAACAAACCATAGAGACAAAACTGAGAAATCCTTTATTTTGTCAAGTTTCAAAGAGCTACTACAAACCATGTTGGATTTAGAGTTCCAAATTCATCTATCTATATGGGAGAGAACAGAGGGAAACCTAAATATAAAAACTGCTACTGTAGACGAACGCTTCAACCCAGAAGAACAAAATTTGGTGAGCCAAGTGGGATTTGTGTACTGATCTTTACCACCAAGTATTATCAAGATTGGGTGAAAAAATATTTGCTGGTATTTCGGAAACTCGTTATTTCGTAGAAGCTTGGCAACCCTCTCAATGAAAGTGCTTTCCACAGTCTGTGCCTAGGGCTAATTGAAGAGGAAACAAACCATAGAGACAAAACTGAGAACTCCTTTATTTTGTCAAGTTTCAAAGAGCTACTACAAACCATGTTGGATTTAGAGTTCCAAATTCATCTAAATATATCAGAGAATCGAGGGAAACCTAAATATAAAAACTGCTACTGTAGACGAACGCTTCAACCCAGAAGAACAAAATTTGGTGAGCCAAGTGGGATTTGTGTACTGATCATTACCACCAAGTATCATCAAGATTGGGTGAATAAATATTTGCTGGTATTTCGGAAACTCGTTATTTCTTAGAAGCTTGGCAACCCATCTCAATGAAAGTGCTTTTCCACAGTCTGTACCTAGGGCTACTTGAAGGGAAACAAACCATAGAGACAAAACTGAGAAATCCATTATTTTGTCAGTTTCAAAGAGCTACTACAAACCATGTTGGATTTAGAGTTCCAAATTTCATCTATCTATATATTAGAGAACAGAGGGAAACCTGAATATAAAAACTGCTACTGTAGACGAACGCTTCAACCTAGAAGAACAAAATTTGGTGAGCCAAGTGGGATTTGTGTACTGATCATTACCACCAAGTATCATCAAGATTTGGTGAAAAAATATTTGCTGGTATTTCGGAAACTCGTAATTTCTTAGAAGCTTGGCAACCCCTTTCAATGAAAGTGCTTTTCCACAGTCTGTGCCTAGGGCTACATGAAGAGGAAACAAACCATAGAGACAAAACTGAGAACTCCTTTATTTGGTCAAGTTTCAAAGAGCTACAAAAAACCATTATGGATTTAGATTTCCAAATTCATCTATCTGTATAGGAGAGAACAGAGGGTAACCTAAATATAAAAACTGCTACTGAAGACGAACGCTTCAACCTAGAAGAACAAAATTTGGTGAGCCAAGTGGGAAATGTGTACTGATCGTTAGCTCCAAGTATCATCAAGATTGGGTGAAAAATATTTGCTGGTATTTCGGAAACTCGTTATTTCTTAGAAGTTGGCAACCCCTCTCAATGAAAGTGCTTTTCCACAGTCTGCGCCTAGGGCTACTTGAAGAGGAAACAAACCATAGAGACAAAACTGAGAACTCCTTTATTTTGTCAAGTTTGAAAGAGCTACTACAAACCATGTTGGATTTAGAGTTCCAAATTCATCTATCTATATGGGAGAGAACAGAGGGAAACCTAAATATAAAAACTGCTACTGTAGACGAACGCTTCAACCCAGAAGAACAAAATTTGGTGAGCCAAGTGGGACTTGTGTACTGATCTTTACCACCAAGTATCATCAAGATTGGGTGAAAAAATATTTGCTGGTATTTCGGAAACTCGTTATTTCGTAGAAGCTTGGCAACCCCTCTCAATGAAAGTGCTTTCCACAGTCTGTGCCTAGGGCTACCTGAAGAGGAAACAAACCATAGAGACAAAACTGAGAACTCCTTTATTTTGTCAAGTTTCAAAGAGCTACTACAAACCATGTTGGATTTAGAGTTCAAAATTCATCTATCTATATATCAGAGAATCGAGGGAAACCTAAATAAAAAAACTGCTGCTGTAGACGAACGCTTCAACCTAGAAGATCAAAATTTGGTGAGCCAAGTGGGATTTGTGTACTGATCATTACAACAAAGTATCATCAGGATTGGGTGGAAAAATATTTGCTTGTATTTTGGAAACTCGTTATTTCTTAGAAGCTTGGCAACCCTTCTCAATGAAAGTGCTTTCCACAGTCTGTGCCTAGTGCTACTTGAAGAGGAAACAAACCATAGAGACAAAACTGAGAACTCCTTTATTTTATCAAGTTTCAAAGAGCTACTACAAACCATGTTGGATTTAGAATTCCAACTTCATCTATCTATATAGGAGAGAACAGAGGGAAACCTAAATATAAAAACTGCTATGTAGAAGAGCGCTTCAACCTAGAAGAACAAAATTTGGTGAGCCAAGTGTGATTTGTGTACTGATCATCAGCAACAAGTATCATCAAGATTGGCTGAAAATATATTTGCTGGTATTTCGGAAACTCGTTATTTCTTAGAAGCTTGGCAACCCCTCTCAATGAAAGTGCTTTTCCACAGTCTGTGCCTAGGGCTACTTGAAGAGGAAACAAACCATAGAGACAAAACTGAGAACTCCTTTATTTTGTCAAGGTTCAAAGAGCTACTATAAACCATGATTTATTTAGAGTTCCAAATTTATCTATCTCTATAGGAGAGAACAGAGGGAAACCTAAATATAAAAACTGCTTCTGTAGACGAACGCTTCAACCTAGAAGAACAAAATTTGGTGAGCCAAGTAGGATTTGTGTACTGATCATTACCACAAAGTATCATCAAGATTGGGTGGAAAAATATTTGCTTGTATTTTGGAAACTCGTTATTTCTTAGAAGCTTGGCAACCCATCTCAATGAAAGTGCTTTCCAGAGTCTGTGCCTAGGGCTACTTGAAGAGGAAACAAACCATAGAGACAAAACTGAGAACTCCTTTATTTTGTCAAGTTTCAAAGAGCTACTACAAACCATGTTGGATTTATAGTTCCAAATTCATCTATCTATATAGGAGAGAACAGAGGGAAACCTAAATATAAAAACTGCTACTGTAGACGAATGCTTCAAACTAGAAGAACAAAATTTGGTGAGCCAAGTGGGATTTGTGTACTGATCATTACCACCAAGAATCATCATGATTGGGTGAAAAAATATTTACTGGTATTTCGGAAACTCTTTATTTTTAGAAGCATGTCAACCCCTCTCAATGAAAGTGCTTTTCCACAGTGTGTGCCTAGGGCTACTTGAAGAGGAAACAAACCGTAGAGACAAAACTGAGAAAACCTTTATTTTGTCAAGTTTCAAAGAGCTACTACAATCCATGTTGGATTTAGAGTTCCAAATTCATCTATCTATATAGGAGAGAACAGAGAGAAACCTAACTATAAAAACTGCTACTGTAGACGAACGCAACAACCTAGAAGAACAAAATTTGGTGAGCCAAGTGGGATTTGTGTACTGATCATTACCACCAAGTATCATCAAGATTGGGTGAAAAAATATTTGCTGGTATTTTGGAAACTCGTAATTTCTTAGAAGCTTGGCAACCCATCTCAGTGAAAGTGCTTTCCACAGTCTGTGCCTAGGACTACTTGAAGAGGAAACAAACCATAGAGACAAAACTGAGAACTTTTTTATTTTATCAAGTTTCAAAGAGCTACTACAAACCATGTTGGATTTCAGTTCCAAATTCATCTATCTATATAGGAGAGAACAGGGGGAAACCTAAATATAAAAACTGCTACTGTAGACGAAAGCTTCAAACTAGAAGAACAAAATTTGGTGAGCCATGTGGGGTTTGTGTACTGATCATTACCACCAAGTATCATCAAGATTGGGTGAAAAAATATTTGCTGGTATTTCGGAAACTCGTTATTTCTTAGAAGCTTCTCAACCCATCTCAATGAAAGTACTTTCCCACAGTCTGTGCCTAGGGCTACTTGAAGAGGAAACAAACCATAGAGACAAAACTGAGAACTCCTTCATTTTGTCAAGTTTCAAGGAGCTACTACAAACCATGTTGGATTTAGAGTTCCAAATTCATCTATCTATATAGGAGAGAACAGAGGGAAACCTAAATATAAAAACTGCTACTGTAGACGAACGCTTCAACCTAGAAGAACAAAATTTAGTGAGCCAAGTGGGATTTGTGTACTGATCATTACCACCAAGTATCATCAAGATTGGGCGAAAAAATATTTGCTGGTATTTCGGAAACTTTTAATTTCTTAGAAGCTTGGCAACCCCTCTCAATGAAAGTGCTTTTCCACAGTCTGTGCCTAGGGTTACTTGAAGAGGAAACAAACCATAGAGACAAAACTGAGAACTCCTTTATTTTGTCAAGTTTCAAAGAGCTACTACAAACCATGTTGGATTTAGAGTTCCAAATTCATCTATCTATATAGGAGAGAACACAGGGAAACCTAAATATAAAAACTGCTACTGTAGATGAACGCTTCAACCTAGAAGAACAAAATTTGGTGAGCAAAGTGGGATTTGTGTACTAATCATTACCACCAAGTATCATCAAGATTGGGTGAAAATATATTTGCTGGTATTTGGAAACTCGTTATTTCTTAGAAGCTTGGCAACCCCTCTCAATGAAAGTGCTTTTCCACATTGTGTGTCTAGGGCTACTTGAAGAGGAAACAAACCATAGAAACAAAACTGAGAACTCCTTTATTTTGTCAAGTTTCAAAGAGGTACTAATAACCATGTTGGATTTAGAGTTCCAAATTCATCTATTTATATACGAGAGAACAGAATGAAACCTAAATATAAAAACTGCTACTCTAGACGAACGCTTCAACCTAGAAGAACAAAATTTGGTTAGCCAAGTGGGATTTGTGTACTGATCATTATCAACAAGTATAATCAAGATTTAGTGAAAAAATATTTGCTGGTATTTCGGAAACTCGTTATTTCTTAGAAGCTTGGCAACCCCTCTCAATGAAAGTGCTTTTCCACAGTGTGTGCCTAGGGCTACTTGAAGAGGAAACAAACCATAGAGACAAAACTGAGAACTCCTTTATTTTGTCATGTTTCAAAGAGCTACTACAAACCATGTTGTATTTAGAGTTCCTAATTAATCTATCTATACAGGAGAGAACAGAGGGCAACCTAAATATAAAAACTGCTACTGTAGACGAACGCTTCAACATAGAAGAACAAAATTTGGTGAGCCAAGTGGGATTTGTGTACTGATCATTGCCACCAAGTATCATCAAGATTGGGTGAAAAAATATTTGCTGGTTTTTCGGAAACTCGTTATTTCTTAGAAGCTCGGCAACCCCTCTCAATGAAAGTGCTTTTCCACAGTCTGTGCCTAGGGCTACTTGACGAGGAAACAAATCATAGAGACAAAACTGAGAACTCCTTTTTTTTGTCAAGTTTCAAAGAGCTACTACAATCCATGTTGAATTTAGAGTTCCAAATTCATCTATCTATATGGGAGAGAACAGAGGGAAACCTAAATATAAAAACTGCTACTGTAGACGAACGCTTCAACCCAGAAGAACAAAATTTGGTGAGCCAAGTGGGATTTGTGTACTGATCTTTACCACCAAGTATTATCAAGATTGGGTGAAAAAATATTTGCTGGTATTTCGGAAACTCGTTATTTCGTAGAAGCTTGGCAACCCTCTCAATGAAAGTGCTTTCCACAGTCTGTGCCTAGGGCTAATTGAAGAGGAAACAAACCATAGAGACAAAACTGAGAACTCCTTTATTTTGTCAAGTTTCAAAGAGCTACTACAAACCATGTTGGATTTAGAGTTCCAAATTCATCTATCTATATATCAGAGAATCGAGGGAAACCTAAATATAAAAACTGCTGCTGTAGACGAACGCTTCAACCCAGAAGAACAAAATTTGGTGAGCCAAGTGGGATTTGTGTACTGATCATTACCACCAAGTATCATCAAGATTGGGTGAATAAATATTTTCTGGTATTTCGGAAACTCGTTATTTCTTAGAAGCTTGGCAACCCATCTCAATGAAAGTGCTTTTCCACAGTCTGTACCTAGGGCTACTTGAAGGGGAAACAAACCATAGAGACAAAACTGAGAAATCCTTTATTTTGTCAGTTTCAAAGAGCTACTACAAACCATGTTGGATTTAGAGTTCCAAATTCATCTATCTATATATTAGAGAACAGAGGGAAACCTGAATATAAAAACTGCTACTGTAGACGAACGCTTCAACCTAGAAGAACAAAATTTGGTGAGCCAAGTGGGATTTGTGTACTGATCATTACCACCAAGTATCATCAAGATTTGGTGAAAAAATATTTGCTGGTATTTCGGAAACTCGTAATTTCTTAGAAGCTTGGCAACCCCTTTCAATGAAAGTGCTTTTCCACAGTCTGTGCCTAGGGCTACATGAAGAGGAAACAAACCATAGAGACAAAAGTGAGAACTCCTTTATTTGGTCAAGTTTCAAAGAGCTACAAAAAACCATTATGGATTTAGATTTCCAAATTCATCTATCTGTATAGGAGAGAACAGAGGGTAACCTAAATATAAAAACTGCTACTGAAGACGAACGCTTCAACCTAGAAGAACAAAATTTGGTGAGCCAAGTGGGAAATGTGTACTGATCTTTAGCTCCAAGTATCATCAAGATTGGGTGAAAAAATATTTGCTGGTATTTCGGAAACTCGTTATTTCTTAGAAGTTGGCAACCCCTCTCAATGAAAGTGCTTTTCCACAGTCTGCGCCAAGGGCTACTTGAAGAGGAAACAAACCATAGAGACAAAACTGAGAACTCCTTTATTTTGTCAAGTTTGAAAGAGCTACTACAAACCATGTTGGATTTAGAGTTCCAAATTCATCTATCTATATGGGAGAGAACAGAGGGAAACCTAAATATAAAAACTGCTACTGTAGACGAACGCTTCAACCCAGAAGAACAAAATTTGGTGAGCCAAGTGGGATTTGTGTACTGATCTTTACCACCAAGTATCATCAGGATTGGGTGGAAAAATATTTGCTTGTATTTTGGAACTCGTTATTTCTTAGAAGCTTGGCAACCCTTCTCAATGAAAGTGCTTTCCACAGTCTGTGCCTAGTGCTACTTGAAGAGGAAACAAACCATAGAGACAAAACTGAGAACTCCTTTATTTATCAAGTTTCAAAGAGCTACTACAAACCATGTTGGATTTAGAATTCCAACTTCATCTGTCTATATAGGAGAGAACAGAGGGAAACCTAAATATAAAAACTGCTATGTAGAAGAGCGCTTCAACCTAGAAGAACAAAATTTGGTGAGCCAAGTGTGATTTGTGTACTGATCATCAGCAACAAGTATCATCAAGATTGGCTGAAAAAATATTTGCTGGTATTTCGGAAACTCGTTATTTCTTAGAAGCTTGGCAACCCCTCTCAATGAAAGTGCTTTTCCACAGTCTCTGCCTAGGGCTACTTGAAGAGGAAACAAACCATAGAGACAAAACTGAGAACTCCTTTATTTTGTCAAGGTTCAAAGAGCTACTATAAACCATGATTTATTTAGAGTTCCAAATTTATCTATCTCTATAGGAGAGAACAGAGGGAAACCTAAATATAAAAACTGCTTCTGTAGACGAACGCTTCAACCTAGAAGAACAAAATTTGGTGAGCCAAGTAGGATTTGTGTACTGATCATTACCACAAAGTATCATCAAGATTGGGTGGAAAAATATTTGCTTGTATTTTGGAAACTCGTTATTTCTTAGAAGCTTGGCAACCCATCTCAATGAAAGTGCTTTCCAGAGTATGTGCCTAGGGCTACTTGAAGAGGAAAGAAACCATAGAGACAAAACTGAGAACTCCTTTATTTTGTCAAGTTTCAAAGAGCTACTACAAACCATGTTGGATTTATAGTTCCAAATTCATCTATCTATATAGGAGAGAACAGAGGGAAACCTAAATATAAAAACTGCTACTGTAGACGAATGCTTCAAACTAGAAGAACAAAATTTGGTGAGCCAAGTGGGATTTGTGTACTGATCATTACCACCAAGAATCATCATGATTGGGTGAAAAAATATTTACTGGTATTTCGGAAACTCTTTATTTTTAGAAGCATGTCACCCCTCTCAATGAAAGTGCTTTTCCACAGTGTGTGCCTAGGGCTACTTGAAGATGAAACAAACCGTAGAGACAAAACTGAGAAAACCTTTATTTTGTCAAGTTTCAAAGAGCTACTACAATCCATGTTGGATTTAGAGTTCCAAATTCATCTATCTATATAGGAGAGAACAGAGAGAAACCTAACTATAAAAACTGCTACTGTAGACGAACGCAACAACCTAGAAGAACAAAATTTGGTGAGCCAAGTGGGATTTGTGTACTGATCATTACCACCAAGTATCATCAAGATTGGGTGAAAAAATATTTGCTGGTATTTCGGAAACTTGTTATTTCTTAGAAGGTTGGCAACCCCTCTCAATGAAAGTGCTTTTCCACAGTCTGTGCCTAGGGCTACTTGAAGAGGAAACAAAACATAGAGACAAAACTGAAAAATCCTTTTTTTTGTCAAGTTTCAAAGAGCTACTACAAACCATGTTGGATTTCAGTTCCAAATTCATCTATCTATATAGGAGAGAACAGGGGGAAACCTAAATATAAAAACTGCTACTGTAGACGAAAGCTTCAAACTAGAAGAACAAAATTTGGTGAGCCATGTGGGGTTTGTGTACTGATCATTACCACCAAGTATCATCAAGATTGGGTGAAAAAATATTTGCTGGTATTTCGGAAACTCGTTATTTCTTAGAAGCTTCTCAACCCATCTCAATGAAAGTACTTTCCCACAGTCTGTGCCTAGGGCTACTTGAAGAGGAAACAAACCATAGAGACAAAACTGAGAACTCCTTCATTGTGTCAAGTTTCAAGGAGCTACTACAAACCATGTTGGATTTAGAGTTCCAAATTCATCTATCTATATAGGAGAGAACAGAGGGAAACCTAAATATAAAAACTGCTACTGTAGACGAACGCTTCAACCTAGAAGAACAAAATTTAGTGAGCCAAGTGGGATTTGTGTACTGATCATTACCACCAAGTATCATCAAGATTGGGCGAAAAAATATTTGCTGGTATTTCGGAAACTTTTAATTTCTTAGAAGCTTGGCAACCCCTCTCAATGAAAGTGCTTTTCCACAGTCTGTGCCTAGGGTTACTTGAAGAGGAAACAAACCATAGAGACAAAACTGAGAACTCCTTTATTTTGTCAAGTTTCAAAGAGCTACTACAAACCATGTTGGATTTAGAGTTCCAAATTCATCTATCTATATAGGAGAGAACACAGGGAAACCTAAATATAAAAACTGCTACTGTAGATGAACGCTTCAACCTAGAAGAACAAAATTTGGTGAGCAAAGTGGGATTTGTGTACTAATCATTACCACCAAGTATCATCAAGATTGGGTGAAAATATATTTGCTGGTATTTGGAAACTCGTTATTTCTTAGAAGCTTGGCAACCCATCTCAATGAAAGTGCTTTCCACAGTCTGTTCCTAGGGCTACTCGAAGAGGAAACAAACCATAGAGACAAAATTGAGAACTCCTTCCTTTTGTCAAGTTTCAAAGAGCTACTACAAACCATGTTGGGTTTAGAGTTCCAAATTCATCTATCTATATAGCAGAGAACAGAGTGAAACCTAAACATAAAAACTGCTACTGTAGACGATCGCTTCAACCTAGAAGAACAAAATTTGGTGAGCCAAGTGGGATTTGTGTACTGATCATTAGCAACAAGTATCATCAAGATTGGGAAAAAAATATTTGCTGGTATTTCGGAAACTCCTTATTTCTTAGAAGCTTGGCAACCCCTCTCAATGAAAGTGCTTTTCCACATTGTGTGTCTAGGGCTACTTGAAGAGGAAACAAACCATAGAAACAAAACTGAGAACTCCTTTATTTTGTCAAGTTTCAAAGAGGTACTAAATAACCATGTTGGATTTAGAGTTCCAAATTCATCTATTTATATACGAGAGAACAGAATGAAACCTAAATATAAAAACTGCTACTCTAGACGAACGCTTCAACCTAGAAGAACAAAATTTGGTTAGCCAAGTGGGATTTGTGTACTGATCATTATCAACAAGTATAATCAAGAATTTAGTGAAAAAATATTGCTGGTATTTCGGAAACTCGTTATTTCTTAGAAGCTTGGCAACCCCTCTCAATGAAAGTGCTTTTCCACAGTGTGTGCCTAGGGCTACTTGAAGAGGAAACAAACCATAGAGACAAAACTGAGAACTCCTTTATTTTGTCATGTTTCAAAGAGCTACTACAAACCATGTTGTATTTAGAGTTCCTAATTAATCTATCTATACAGGAGAGAACAGAGGGCAACCTAAATATAAAAACTGCTACTGTAGACGAACGCTTCAACATAGAAGAACAAAATTTGGTGAGCCAAGTGGGATTTGTGTACTGATCATTGCCACCAAGTATCATCAAGATTGGGTGAAAAAATATTTGCTGGTTTTTCGGAACTCGTTATTTCTTAGAAGCTCGGCAACCCCTCTCAATGAAAGTGCTTTTCCACAGTCTGTGCCTAGGGCTACTTGACGAGGAAACAAATCATAGAGACAAAACTGAGAACTCCTTTTTTTTGTCAAGTTTCAAAGAGCTACTACAATCCATGTTGGATTTAGAGTTCCAAATTCATCTATCTATATAGGAGACAACAGAGAGAAACCTAAATATAAAAACTGCTACTGTAGATGAACGCTTCAACCTAGAAGAACAAAATTTGGTGAGCCAAGTGGGATTTGTGTACTGATCATTAGCAACAAGTATCATCAAGATTGGGTGAAAAAATATTTGCTAGTATTTCGGAAACTCGTTATTTCTTACAAGCTTGGCAACCCCTCTCAATTAAAGTGCTTTTCCACACTCTGTGCCTAGGGCTACTTGAAGAGGAAACAAACCATAGAGACAAAACTGAGAACTTTTTTATTTTATCAAGTTTCAAGAGCTACTACAAACCATGTTGGATTTAGAGTTCCAAATTCATCTATCTATATAGGAGAGAACAGAGGGAAACCTAAATATAAAACTGCTACTGTAGACGAAAGTTACAAACTAGAAGAACAAAATTTGGTGAGCCAAGTTGGATTTGTGTACTGATCATTACCACCAAGTATCATCAAGTTTGGCTGAAAAAATATTTGCTGGTATTTCGGAAACTCGTTATTTCTTAGAAGCTTGGCAACATATCTCAATGAAAGTGCTTTCCACACACTATGCCAAGGCTACTTGAAGAGTAAACAAACCATAGAAACAAAACTGAGAACTCCTTTATTTTGTCAAGTTTCAAAGAGCTACTACAAACCATGTTGGATTTAGAGTTCCAAATTCATCTATCAATATAGAGGAGAACAGAGGGAAACCTAAATATAAAAACTGCTACTGTAGACGATCACTTCAACCTAGAAGAACAAAATTTGGTGAGCCAAGTGGGATTTGTGTACTGATCATTAGCAACAAGTATCATCAAGATTGGGTAAAAAATATTTGCTGGTATTTCGGAAACATGTTATTTCTTAGAAGCTTGGCAACCCCTCTCAATGAAAGTGCTTTTCCACATTGTGTGCCTAGGACTACTTGAAGAGGAAACAAACCATAGACACAAAACTGAAAACTCCTTTATTTTGTCAAGTTTCAAAGAGGTACTAAAAACCATGTTGGATTTAGAGTTCCAAATTCATCTATTTATATACGAGAGAACAGAATGAAACCTAAATATAAAAACTGCTACTGTAGACGAACGCTTCAACCTAGAAGAACAAAATTTGGTTAGCCAAGTGGGATTTGTGTACTGATCATTATCAACAAGTATAATCAAGATTTAGTGAAAAAATATTTGATGGTATTTCGGAAAATCGTTATTTCTTAGAAGCTTGGCAACCCCTCTCAATGAAAGTGCTTTTCAACAGACTGTGCCTAGGGCTTCTTGAAGAGGCAACAAACCATAGAGACAAAACTGAGAACTCATTTATTTTGTCAAGTTTCAAAGAGCTACTACAAAACATGTTGGATTTAGAGTTCCAAATTCATCTATCTATATATGAGAGAACAGAGTGAAACCTAAATATAAAAACTGCTACTGTAGAAGAACGCTTCAAACTAGAAGAACAAAATATGGTGAACCAAGTGGGATTTGTGTACTGATCATTACCACCAAGTATCATCAAGATTGGGTGAAAAAATATTTGCTGGTATTTCGGAAACTCGTTATTTCTTAGAAGCTCGGCAACCCCTCTCAATGAAAGTGCTTTTCCACAGTCTGTGCCTAGGGCTACTTGACGAGGAAACAAATCATAGAGACAAAACTGAGAACTCCTTTATTTTGTCAAGTTTCAAAGAGGTACTAAAAACCATGTTGGATTTAGAGTTCCAAATTCATCTATTTATATACGAGAGAACAGAATGAAACCTAAATATAAAAACTACTACTGTAGACGAACGCTTCAACCTAGAAGAACAAAATTTGGTTAGCCAAGTGGGTTTTGTGTACTGATCATTATCAACAAGTATAATCAAGATTTAGTGAAAAAATATTTGCTGGTATTTCAGAAAATCGTTATTTCTTAGAAGCTTGGCAACCCCTCTCAATGAAAGTGCTTTTCAACAGTCTGTGCCTAGGACTTCTTGAAGAGGCAACAAACCATAGAGACAAAACTGAGAACTCATTTATTTTGTCAAGTTTCAAAGAGCTACTACAAAACATGTTGGATTTAGAGTTCCAAATTCATCTATCTATATATGAGAGAACAGAGTGAAACCTAAATATAAAAACTGCTACTGTAGACGAACGCTTCAAACTAGAAGAACAAAATATGGTGAACCAAGTGGGATTTGTGTACTGATCATTACCACCAAGTATCATCAAGATTGGGTGAAAAAATATTTGCTGGTATTTCGGAAACTCGTTATTTCTTAGAAGCTCGGCAACCCCTCTCAATGAAAGTGCTTTTCCACAGTCTGTGCCTAGGGCTACTTGACGAGTAAACAAATCATAGAGACAAAACTGAGAACTCCTTTTTTTTGTCAAGTTTCAAAGAGCTACTACAATCCATGTTGGATTTAGAGTTCCAAATTCATCTATCTATATAGGAGACAACAGAGAGAAACCTAAATATAAAAACTGCTACTGTAGATGAACGCTTCAACCTAGAAGAACAAAATTTGGTGAGCCAAGTGGGATTTGTGTACTGATGATTAGCAACAAGTATCATCAAGATTGGGTGAAAAAATATTTGCTGGTATTTCGGAAACTCGTTATTTCTTACAAGCTTGGCAACCCCTCTCAATTAAAGTGCTTTTCCACAGTCTGTGCCTAGGGCTACTTGAAGAGGAAACAAACCATAGAGACAAAACTGAGAACTTTTTTATTTTATCAAGTTTCAAAGAGCTACTACAAACCATGTTGGATTTAGAGTTCCAAATTCATCTATCTATATAGGAGAGAACAGAGGGAAACCTAAATATAAAAACTGCTACTGTAGACGAAAGTTACAAACTAGAAGAACAAAATTTGGTGAGCCAAGTTGGATTTGTGTACTGATCATTACCACCAAGTATCATCAAGTTTGGCTGAAAAAATATTTGCTGGTATTTCGGAAACTCGTTATTTCTTAGAAGCTTGGCAACATATCTCAATGAAAGTGCTTTCCACCCACTATGCCTAGGGCTACTTGAAGAGTAAACAAACCATAGAAACAAAACTGAGAACTCCTTTATTTTGTCAAGTTTCAAAGAGCTACTACAAACCATGTTGGATTTAGAGTTCCAAATTCATCTATCAATATAGAGGAGAACAGAGGGAAACCTAAATATAAAAACTGCTACTGTAGACGATCGCTTCAACCTAGAAGAACAAAATTTGGTGAGCCAAGTGGGATTTGTGTACTGATCATTAGCAACAAGTATCATCAAGATTGGAAAAAAAATATTTGCTGGTATTTCGGAAACTTGTTATTTCTTAGAAGCTTGGCAACCCCTCTCAATGAAAGTGCTTTTCCACATTGTGTGCCTAGGGCTACTTGAAGAGGAAACAAACCATAGACACAAAACTGAGAACTCCTTTATTTTGTCAAGTTTCAAAGAGGTACTAAAAACCATGTTAGATTTAGAGTTCCAAATTCATCTATTTATATACGAGAGAACAGAATGAAACCTAAATATAAAAACTACTACTGTAGACGAACGCTTCAACCTAGAAGAACAAAATTTGGTTAGCCAAGTGGGATTTGTGTACTGATCATTATCAACAAGTATAATCAAGATTTACTGAAAAAATATTTGCTGGTATTTCAGAAAATCGTTATTTCTTAGAAGCTTGGCAACCCCTCTCAATGAAAGTGCTTTTCCACAGTCTGTGCCTAGGGCTACTTGACGAGGAAACAAATCATAGATACAAAACTGAGAACTCCTTTTTTTGTCAAGTTTCAAAGAGCTACTACAATCCATGTTGGATTTAGAGTTCCAAATTCATCTATCTATATAGGAGACAACAGAGAGAAACCTAAATATAAAAACTGCTACTGTAGACGAACGCTTCAACCTAGAAGAACAAAATTTGGTGAGCCAAGTGGATTTGTGTACTGATCATTACCACCTAGTATCATCAAGATTGGGTGAAAAAATATTTGCTGGTATTTCTGAAACTTGTAATTTCTTAGAAGCTTGGCAACCCCCTCTCAATGAAAGTGCTTTTCACAGTCTGTGCCTAGGGCTACTTGAAGAGGAAACAAACCATAGAGACAAAACTGACAACGACTTTATTTTGTCAAGTTTCAAAGAGCTACTACAAACCATGTTGGATTTAGATTTCCAAATTCATCTATCTATATAGGAGAGAACAGAGGGAAACCTAAATATAAAAACTGCTACTGTAGACGAACGCTTCAACCTAGAAGAACAAAATTTGGTGAGCCAAGTGGGATTTGTGTACTATCATTAATACCAACTATCATCAAGTTTGGGTGAAAAAATATTTGGTGGTTTTTCGGAAACTCGTTATTTCTTAGAAGCTTGGCAACCCCTCTCAATGAAAGTGCTTTTCCACATTGTGTGCCTAGGGCTACTTGAAGAGGTAACAAACCATAGACACAAAACTGAGAACTCCTTTATTTTGTCAAGTTTCAAAGAGGTACTAAAAACCATGTTGGATTTAGAGTTCCAAATTCATCTATCTATATATGAGAGAACAGAGTGAAACCTAAATATAAAAACTGCTACTGTAGAAGAACGCTTCAACCTAGAAGAACAAAATTTGGTGAGCCAAGTGGGATTTGTGTACTGATCATTACCACCAAGTATCATCAAGATTGGGTGAAATAATATTTGCTGGTATTTCGGAAACTCGTTATTCTTAGAAGCTCGGCAACCCCTCTCAATGAAAGTGCTTTTCCACAGTCTGTGCCTAGGGCTACTTGAAGAGGAAACAATCCATAGAGACAAAACTGAGAACTCCTTTTTCTTGTCAAGTTTCAAAGAGCTACTACAATCCATGTTGGATTTAGAGTTCCAAATTCATCTATCTATATAGGAGACAACAGAGAGAATCCTAAATATAAAAACTGGTACTGTAGACGAACGCTTCAACCTAGAAGAACAAAATTTGGTGAGCCAAGTGGGATTTGTGTACTGATCAAGAGCAACAAGTATCATCAAGATTGGGTGAAAAAATATTTGCTGGTATTTCGGAAACTCGATATTACTTACAAGCTTGGCAACCCCTCTCAATTAAAGTCCTTTTCCACAGTCTGTGCCTAGGGCTACTTGACGAGGAAACAAACCATAGAGACAAAACTGAGAACTTTTTTATTTTGTCAAGTTTCAAAGAGCTACTACAAACCATGTTGGATTTAGAGTTCCAAATTCATCTATCTATATAGGAGAGAACAGAGAGAAACGTAAATATAAAAACTGCTACTGTAGACGAAAGCTACAAACAGGAAGAACAAAATTTGGTGAGCCAAGTGGGATTTGTGTACTGATCATTACCACCAAGTATCATCAAGTTTGGGTGAAAAAATATTTGCTGGTATTTCGGAAACTTGTTATTTCTTAGAAGCTTGGCAACCCCTCTCAATGAAAATACTTTTCCACAGTCTGTGCCTAGGGCTACTTGAAGAGGAAACAAACCATAGAGACAAAACTGAGAACTCCTTCATTTTGTCAAGTCTCAAAGAGCTACAACAAACCATGTTGGATTTAGAGTTCCAAAATCATCTATCTATATAAAAGAGAACAGAGGGAAACCTAAATATAAAAACTGCTACTGTAGACGAACGCTTCAAACTAGAAGAACATAATTTGGTGAGCCAAGTGGGATTTGTATACTGATCATTAGCAACAAGTATCATCAAGATTGGTTGAAAAAATATTTGCTGGTATTTGGA
This sequence comes from Callospermophilus lateralis, assembly GCF_048772815.1. NCBI lineage: Eukaryota > Metazoa > Chordata > Mammalia > Rodentia > Sciuridae > Callospermophilus > Callospermophilus lateralis. The sequence goes on along the minus strand of NW_027513847.1, from coordinate 106,876 downwards.
AACTCGTTATTTCATAGAAGCTTGGCAACACCTCTCAATGAAAGTGCTTTTCCACAGTCTGTGCCTAGGGTTACTTGAAGAGGAAACAAACCATAGAGACAAAACTGAGAACTCCTTTATTTTGTCAAGTTTCAAAGAGCTACTACAAACCATGTTGGATTTAGAGTTCCAAATTCATCTATCTATATAGGAGAGAACACAGGGAAACCTAAATATAAAAACTGCTACTGTAGATGAACGCTTCAACCTAGAAGAACAAAATTTGGTGAGCAAAGTGGGATTTGTGTACTAATTATTACCACCAAGTATCATCAAGATTGGGTGAAAATATATTTGCTGGTATTTGGAAACTCGTTATTTCTTAGAAGCTTGGCAACCCATCTCAATGAAAGTGCTTTCCACAGTCTGTTCCTAGGGCTACGCGAAGAGGAAACAAACCATAGAGACAAAATTGAGAACTCCTTCCTTTTGTCAAGTTTCAAAGAGCTACTACAAACCATGTTGGGTTTAGAGTTCCAAATTCATCTATCTATATAGCAGAGAACAGAGTGAAACCTAAACATAAAAACTGCTACTGTAGACGATCGCTTCAACCTAGAAGAACAAAATTTGGTGAGCCAAGTGGGATTTGTGTACTGATCATTAGCAACAAGTATCATCAAGATTGGGAAAAAAATATTTGCTGGTATTTCGGAAACTCCTTATTTCTTAGAAGCTTGGCAACCCCTCTCAATGAAAGTGCTTTTCCACATTGTGTGTCTAGGGCTACTTGAAGAGGAAACAAACCATAGAAACAAAACTGAGAACTCCTTTATTTTGTCAAGTTTCAAAGAGGTACTAATAACCATGTTGGATTTAGAGTTCCAAATTCATCTATTTATATACGAGAGAACAGAATGAAACCTAAATATAAAAACTGCTACTCTAGACGAACGCTTCAACCTAGAAGAACAAAATTTGGTTAGCCAAGTGGGATTTGTGTACTGATCATTATCAACAAGTATAATCAAGATTTAGTGAAAAAATATTTGCTGGTATTTCGGAAACTCGTTATTTCTTAGAAGCTTGGCAACCCCTCTCAATGAAAGTGCTTTTCCACAGTGTGTGCCTAGGGCTACTTGAAGAGGAAACAAACCATAGAGACAAAACTGAGAACTCCTTTATTTTGTCATGTTTCAAAGAGCTACTACAAACCATGTTGTATTTAGAGTTCCTAATTAATCTATCTATACAGGAGAGAACAGAGGGCAACCTAAATATAAAAACTGCTACTGTAGACGAACGCTTCAACATAGAAGAACAAAATTTGGTGAGCCAAGTGGGATTTGTGTACTGATCATTGCCACCAAGTATCATCAAGATTGGGTGAAAAAATATTTGCTGGTTTTTCGGAAACTCGTTATTTCTTAGAAGCTCGGCAACCCCTCTCAATGAAAGTGCTTTTCCACAGTCTGTGCCTAGGGCTACTTGACGAGGAAACAAATCATAGAGACAAAACTGAGAACTCCTTTTTTTTGTCAAGTTTCAAAGAGCTACTACAATCCATGTTGGATTTAGAGTTCCAAATTCATCTATCTATATAGGAGACAACAGAGAGAAACCTAAATATAAAAACTGCTACTGTAGATGAACGCTTCAACCTAGAAGAACAAAATTTGGTGAGCCAAGTGGGATTTGTGTACTGATCATTAGCAACAAGTATCATCAAGATTGGGTGAAAAAATATTTGCTAGTATTTCGGAAACTCGTTATTTCTTACAAGCTTGGCAACCCCTCTCAATTAAAGTGCTTTTCCACACTCTGTGCCTAGGGCTACTTGAAGAGGAAACAAACCATAGAGACAAAACTGAGAACTTTTTTATTTTATCAAGTTTCAAAGAGCTACTACAAACCATGTTGGATTTAGAGTTCCAAATTCATCTATCTATATAGGAGAGAACAGAGGGAAACCTAAATATAAAAACTGCTACTGTAGACGAAAGTTACAAACTAGAAGAACAAAATTTGGTGAGCCAAGTTGGATTTGTGTACTGATCATTACCACCAAGTATCATCAAGTTTGGCTGAAAAAATATTTGCTGGTATTTCGGAAACTCGTTATTTCTTAGAAGCTTGGCAACATATCTCAATGAAAGTGCTTTCCACACACTATGCCAAGGGCTACTTGAAGAGTAAACAAACCATAGAAACAAAACTGAGAACTCCTTTATTTTGTCAAGTTTCAAAGAGCTACTACAAACCATGTTGGATTTAGAGTTCCAAATTCATCTATCAATATAGAGGAGAACAGAGGGAAACCTAAATATAAAAACTGCTACTGTAGACGATCACTTCAACCTAGAAGAACAAAATTTGGTGAGCCAAGTGGGATTTGTGTACTGATCATTAGCAACAAGTATCATCAAGATTGGGTAAAAAATATTTGCTGGTATTTCGGAAACATGTTATTTCTTAGAAGCTTGGCAACCCCTCTCAATGAAAGTGCTTTTCCACATTGTGTGCCTAGGACTACTTGAAGAGGAAACAAACCATAGACACAAAACTGAAAACTCCTTTATTTTGTCAAGTTTCAAAGAGGTACTAAAAACCATGTTGGATTTAGAGTTCCAAATTCATCTATTTATATACGAGAGAACAGAATGAAACCTAAATATAAAAACTGCTACTGTAGACGAACGCTTCAACCTAGAAGAACAAAATTTGGTTAGCCAAGTGGGATTTGTGTACTGATCATTATCAACAAGTATAATCAAGATTTAGTGAAAAAATATTTGATGGTATTTCGGAAAATCGTTATTTCTTAGAAGCTTGGCAACCCCTCTCAATGAAAGTGCTTTTCAACAGACTGTGCCTAGGGCTTCTTGAAGAGGCAACAAACCATAGAGACAAAACTGAGAACTCATTTATTTTGTCAAGTTTCAAAGAGCTACTACAAAACATGTTGGATTTAGAGTTCCAAATTCATCTATCTATATATGAGAGAACAGAGTGAAACCTAAATATAAAAACTGCTACTGTAGAAGAACGCTTCAAACTAGAAGAACAAAATATGGTGAACCAAGTGGGATTTGTGTACTGATCATTACCACCAAGTATCATCAAGATTGGGTGAAAAAATATTTGCTGGTATTTCGGAAACTCGTTATTTCTTAGAAGCTCGGCAACCCCTCTCAATGAAAGTGCTTTTCCACAGTCTGTGCCTAGGGCTACTTGACGAGGAAACAAATCATAGAGACAAAACTGAGAACTCCTTTATTTTGTCAAGTTTCAAAGAGGTACTAAAAACCATGTTGGATTTAGAGTTCCAAATTCATCTATTTATATACGAGAGAACAGAATGAAACCTAAATATAAAAACTACTACTGTAGACGAACGCTTCAACCTAGAAGAACAAAATTTGGTTAGCCAAGTGGGATTTGTGTACTGATCATTATCAACAAGTATAATCAAGATTTAGTGAAAAAATATTTGCTGGTATTTCAGAAAATCGTTATTTCTTAGAAGCTTGGCAACCCCTCTCAATGAAAGTGCTTTTCAACAGTCTGTGCCTAGGACTTCTTGAAGAGGCAACAAACCATAGAGACAAAACTGAGAACTCATTTATTTTGTCAAGTTTCAAAGAGCTACTACAAAACATGTTGGATTTAGAGTTCCAAATTCATCTATCTATATATGAGAGAACAGAGTGAAACCTAAATATAAAAACTGCTACTGTAGACGAACGCTTCAAACTAGAAGAACAAAATATGGTGAACCAAGTGGGATTTGTGTACTGATCATTACCACCAAGTATCATCAAGATTGGGTGAAAAAATATTTGCTGGTATTTCGGAAACTCGTTATTTCTTAGAAGCTCGGCAACCCCTCTCAATGAAAGTGCTTTTCCACAGTCTGTGCCTAGGGCTACTTGACGAGTAAACAAATCATAGAGACAAAACTGAGAACTCCTTTTTTTTGTCAAGTTTCAAAGAGCTACTACAATCCATGTTGGATTTAGAGTTCCAAATTCATCTATCTATATAGGAGACAACAGAGAGAAACCTAAATATAAAAACTGCTACTGTAGATGAACGCTTCAACCTAGAAGAACAAAATTTGGTGAGCCAAGTGGGATTTGTGTACTGATGATTAGCAACAAGTATCATCAAGATTGGGTGAAAAAATATTTGCTGGTATTTCGGAAACTCGTTATTTCTTACAAGCTTGGCAACCCCTCTCAATTAAAGTGCTTTTCCACAGTCTGTGCCTAGGGCTACTTGAAGAGGAAACAAACCATAGAGACAAAACTGAGAACTTTTTTATTTTATCAAGTTTCAAAGAGCTACTACAAACCATGTTGGATTTAGAGTTCCAAATTCATCTATCTATATAGGAGAGAACAGAGGGAAACCTAAATATAAAAACTGCTACTGTAGACGAAAGTTACAAACTAGAAGAACAAAATTGGTGAGCCAAGTTGGATTTGTGTACTGATCATTACCACCAAGTATCATCAAGTTTGGCTGAAAAAATATTTGCTGGTATTTCGGAAACTCGTTATTTCTTAGAAGCTTGGCAACATATCTCAATGAAAGTGCTTTCCACCCACTATGCCTAGGGCTACTTGAAGAGTAAACAAACCATAGAAACAAAACTGAGAACTCCTTTATTTTGTCAAGTTTCAAAGAGCTACTACAAACCATGTTGGATTTAGAGTTCCAAATTCATCTATCAATATAGAGGAGAACAGAGGGAAACCTAAATATAAAAACTGCTACTGTAGACGATCGCTTCAACCTAGAAGAACAAAATTTGGTGAGCCAAGTGGGATTTGTGTACTGATCATTAGCAACAAGTATCATCAAGATTGGAAAAAAAATATTTGCTGGTATTTCGGAAACTTGTTATTTCTTAGAAGCTTGGCAACCCCTCTCAATGAAAGTGCTTTTCCACATTGTGTGCCTAGGGCTACTTGAAGAGGAAACAAACCATAGACACAAAACTGAGAACTCCTTTATTTTGTCAAGTTTCAAAGAGGTACTAAAAACCATGTTAGATTTAGAGTTCCAAATTCATCTATTTATATACGAGAGAACAGAATGAAACCTAAATATAAAAACTACTACTGTAGACGAACGCTTCAACCTAGAAGAACAAAATTTGGTTAGCCAAGTGGGATTTGTGTACTGATCATTATCAACAAGTATAATCAAGATTTACTGAAAAAATATTTGCTGGTATTTCAGAAAATCGTTATTTCTTAGAAGCCTGGCAACCCCTCTCAATGAAAGTGCTTTTCCACAGTCTGTGCCTAGGGCTACTTGACGAGGAAACAAATCATAGATACAAAACTGAGAACTCCTTTTTTTGTCAAGTTTCAAAGAGCTACTACAATCCATGTTGGATTTAGAGTTCCAAATTCATCTATCTATATAGGAGACAACAGAGAGAAACCTAAATATAAAAACTGCTACTGTAGACGAACGCTTCAACCTAGAAGAACAAAATTTGGTGAGCCAAGTGGATTTGTGTACTGATCATTACCACCTAGTATCATCAAGATTGGGTGAAAAAATATTTGCTGGTATTTCGGAAACTTGTAATTTCTTAGAAGCTTGGCAACCCCTCTCAATGAAAGTGCTTTTCCACAGTCTGTGCCTAGGGCTACTTGAAGAGGAAACAAACCATAGAGACAAAACTGAGAACGACTTTATTTTGTCAAGTTTCAAAGAGCTACTACAAACCATGTTGGATTTAGATTTCCAAATTCATCTATCTATATAGGAGAGAACAGAGGGAAACCTAAATATAAAAACTGCTACTGTAGACGAACGCTTCAACCTAGAAGAACAAAATTTGGTGAGCCAAGTGGGATTTGTGTACTATCATTAATACCAACTATCATCAAGTTTGGGTGAAAAAATATTTGGTGGTTATTCGGAAACTCGTTATTTCTTAGAAGCTTGGCAACCCCTCTCAATGAAAGTGCTTTTCCACATTGTGTGCCTAGGGCTACTTGAAGAGGTAACAAACCATAGACACAAAACTGAGAACTCCTTTATTTTGTCAAGTTTCAAAGAGGTACTAAAAACCATGTTGGATTTAGAGTTCCAAATTCATCTATCTATATATGAGAGAACAGAGTGAAACCTAAATATAAAAACTGCTACTGTAGAAGAACGCTTCAACCTAGAAGAACAAAATTTGGTGAGCCAATGGGATTTGTGTACTGATCATTACCACCAAGTATCATCAAGATTGGGTGAAATAATATTTGCTGGTATTTCGGAAACTCGTTATTTCTTAGAAGCTCGGCAACCCCTCTCAATGAAACTGCTTTTCCACAGTCTGTGCCTAGGGCTACTTGAAGAGGAAACAATCCATAGAGACAAAACTGAGAACTCCTTTTTCTTGTCAAGTTTCAAAGAGCTACTACAATCCATGTTGGATTTAGAGTTCCAAATTCATCTATCTATATAGGAGACAACAGAGAGAATCCTAAATATAAAAACTGGTACTGTAGACGAACGCTTCAACCTAGAAGAACAAAATTTGGTGAGCCAAGTGGGATTTGTGTACTGATCAAGAGCAACAAGTATCATCAAGATTGGGTGAAAAAATATTTGCTGGTATTTCGGAAACTCGATATTACTTACAAGCTTGGCAACCCCTCTCAATTAAAGTCCTTTTCCACAGTCTGTGCCTAGGGCTACTTGACGAGGAAACAAACCATAGAGACAAAACTGAGAACTTTTTTATTTTGTCAAGTTTCAAAGAGCTACTACAAACTATGTTGGATTTAGAGTTCCAAATTCATCTATCTATATAGGAGAGAACAGAGAGAAACGTAAATATAAAAACTGCTGCTGTAGACGAAAGCTACAAACAGGAAGAACAAAATTTGGTGAGCCAAGTGGGATTTGTGTACTGATCATTACCACCAAGTATCATCAAGTTTGGGTGAAAAAATATTTGCTGGTATTTCGGAAACTTGTTATTTCTTAGAAGCTTGGCAACCCCTCTCAATGAAAATACTTTTCCACAGTCTGTGCCTAGGGCTACTTGAAGAGGAAACAAACCATAGAGACAAAACTGAGAACTCCTTCATTTTGTCAAGTCTCAAAGAGCTACAACAAACCATGTTGGATTTAGAGTTCCAAAATCATCTATCTATATAAAAGAGAACAGAGGGAAACCTAAATATAAAAACTGCTACTGTAGACGAACGCTTCAAACTAGAAGAACATAATTTGGTGAGCCAAGTGGGATTTGTATACTGATCATTAGCAACAAGTATCATCAAGATTGGTTGAAAAAATATTTGCTGGTATTTTGGAAACTCGTTATTTCATAGAAGCTTGGCAACACCTCTCAATGGAAGTGCTTTTCTACATTCTGTGCCTAGGGCTTCTTGAAGAGGAAACAAACCATAGAGACAAAACTGAGAACTCCTTTATTTTGTCAAGTTTCAAAGAGCTACTACAATCCATGTTGGATTTAGAGTTCCAAATTCATCTATCTATATAGGAGAGAACAGAGAGAATCCTAAATATAAAAACTGCTACTGTAGACGAACGCTTCAACCTAGAAGAACAAAATTTGGTGAGCCAAGTGGGATTTGTGTACTGATCATTACCACCAAGTATCTTCAAGATTGGGTGAAAAAATATTTGCTGGTATTTCAGAGACTCGTTATTTCTTAGAAGCTTGGCAACCCCTCTCAATGAAAGTGCTTTTCCACAGTCGGTGCCTAGGGCTACTTGAAGAGGAAACAAACCATAGAGACAAAACTGAGAACTCCTTTATTTTATCATGTTTAAAAGAGCTACTATAAACCATGTTGGATTTAGAGTTCCAAATTCATCTATCTATATATGAGAGAACAGAGTGAAACCTAACTATAAAAACTGCTACTGTAGACGAACGCTTCAACCTAGAAGAACAAAATTTGGTGAGCCAAGTGGGATTTGTGTACTGATCATTACCACCAAGTATCATCAACATTGGGTGAAAAAATATTTGGTGATATTTTGGAAACTCATTATTTCTTAGAAGCTTGGCAACCCATCTCAATGAAAGTGCTTTCCACAGTCTGTGCCTAGGGCTACTTGAAGAGGAAACTAACCATAGAGACAAAACTGAGAACTCCTTTATTTTGTCAAGTTTCAAAGAGCTACTTCAAACCATGTTGGATTTAGAGTTCCAAATTCATCTATCTATATAGGAGAGAACAGAGGGAAACCTAAATATAAAAACTGCTATTGTAGACGAACGCTTCAACCAAGAAGAACAAAATTTGGTGAGCCAAGTGGGATTTGTGTACTGATCATTACCAACAAGTATCGTCAAGATTGTTTAAAAAATATTTGCTGGTATTTCGGAAACTTGTTATTTCTTAGAAGCTTGGCAACCCCTCTCAATGAAAGTGCTTTTCCACAGTGTGTGCCTAGGGATACTTTAAGAGGAAACAAACCATAGAGACAAAACTGAGAATTCCTTTATTTTGTCAAGTTTCAAAGGGGTACTAAAGAAAGAAGTTGGATTTAGAGTTCCAAATTTATCTATCTATATATGAGAGAACAGAGTGAAACCTAAATATAAAAACTGCTACTGTAGACGAACGCTTCAACCTAGAAGAACAAAATTTTGTGAGCCAAGTCGGATTTGTGTACTGATCATTACCACCAAGTATCATCAAGATTGGGTGAAAAAAATATTTGCTGGTATTTCGGAAACTCGTTATTTCTTAGAAGCTTGTCAACCCCTCTCAATGAATGTGCTTTTCCACAGTCTGTGCCTAGGGCTACTTGAAGAGGAAACAAACCATATTGACAAAACTGAGAACTCCTTATTTTTCTCAAGTTTCAAAGAGCTACTACAATCCAAGTTGGATTTAGAGTTCCAAATTCATCTATCTATATTGGAGAGAACAGAGAGAAACCTAAATATAAAAACTGCTAATGTAGACGAACGCTTCAACTTAGAAGAACAAAATTTGGTGAGCCATGTGGGATTTGTGTACTGATCATTAGCAACAAGTATCATCAAGATTGGGTAAAAAATATTTGCTGGTATTTCGGAAACTCGTTATTTCTTACAAGCTTGGCAACCCCTCTCAATTAAAGTGCTTTTCCACACTCTGTGCCTAGGGCTACTTGAAGAGGAAACAAACCATAGAGACAAAACTGAGAACTTTTTTATTTTATCAAGTTTCAAAGAGCTACTACAAACCATGTTGGATTTAGAGTTCCATATTCATCTATCTATATAGGAGAGAACAGAGGGAAACCTAAATATAAAAACTGCTACTGTAGACGAAAGCTACAAACAGGAAGAACAAAATTTGGTGAGCCAAGTGGGATTTGTGTACTGATCATTACCACCAAGTATCATCAAGTTTGGGTGAAAAAATATTTGCTGGTATTTCGGTAACTCGTTATTTCTTAGAAGCTTCTCAACCCATCTCAATGAAAGTACTTTACCACAGTCTGTGTCTAGGGCTACTTGAAGAGGAAACAAACCATAGAGACAAAACTGAGAACTCCTTCATTTTGTCAAGTCTCAAAGAGCTACAACAAACCATGTTGGATTTAGAGTTCCAAATTCATCTATCTATATAAAAGAGAACAGAGGGAAACCTAAATATAAAAACTGCTAATGTAGACGAACGCTTCAACTTAGAAGAACAAAATTTGGTGAGCCATGTGGGATTTGTGTACTGATCATTAGCAACAAGTATCATCAAGATGGGGTAAAAAATATTTGCTGGTATTTCGGAAACTCGTTATTTCTTACAAGCTTGGCAACCCCTCTCAATTAAAGTGCTTTTCCACAGTCTGTGCCTAGGGCTACTTGAAGAGGAAACAAACCATAGAGACAAAACTGAGAACTTTTTTATTTTATCAAGTTTCAAAGAGCTACTACAAACCATGTTGGATTTAGAGTTCCAAATTCATCTATCTATATAGGAGACAACAGAGAGAATCCTAAATATAAAAACTGGTACTGTAGACGAACGCTTCAACCTAGAAGAACAAAATTTGGTGAGCCAAGTGGGATTTGTGTACTGATCAAGAGCAACAAGTATCATCAAGATTGGGTGAAAAAATATTTGCTGGTATTTCGGAAACTCGATATTACTTACAAGCTTGGCAACCCCTCTCAATTAAAGTCCTTTTCCACAGTCTGTGCCTAGGCCTACTTGAGGAGGAAACAAACCATAGAGACAAAACTGAGAACTTTTTTATTTTGTCAAGGTTTCAAAGAGCTACTACAAACCATGTTGGATTTAGAGTTCCAAATTCATCTATCTATATAGGAGAGAACAGAGAGAAACGTAAATATAAAAACTGCTACTGTAGACGAAAGCTACAAACAGGAAGAACAAAATTTGGTGAGCCAAGTGGGATTTGTGTACTGATCATTACCACCAAGTATCATCAAGTTTGGGTGAAAAAATATTTGCTGGTATTTCGGAAACTTGTTATTCTTAGAAGCTTGGCAACCCCTCTCAATGAAAATACTTTTCCACAGTCTGTGCCTAGGGCTACTTGAAGAGGAAACAAACATAGAGACAAAACTGAGAACTCCTTCATTTTGTCAAGTCTCAAAGAGCTACAACAAACCATGTTGGATTTAGAGTTCCAAATCATCTATCTATATAAAAGAGAACAGAGGGAAACCTAAATATAAAAACTGCTACTGTAGACGAACGCTTCAAACTAGAAGAACATAATTTGGTGAGCCAAGTGGGATTTGTATACTGATCATTAGCAACAAGTATCATCAAGATTGGTTGAAAAATATTTGCTGGTATTTTGGGAAACTCGTTATTTCATAGAAGCTTGGCAACACCTCTCAATGAAAGTGCTTTTCTACATTCTGTGCCTAGGGCTTCTTGAAGAGGAAACAAACCATAGAGACAAAACTGAAACTCCTTTATTTTGTCAAGTTTCAAAGAGCTACTACAATCCATGTTGGATTTAGAGTTCCAAATTCATCTATCTATATAGGAGAGAACAGAGAGAATCCTAAATATAAAACTGCTACTGTAGACGAACGCTTCAACCTAGAAGAACAAAATTTGGTGAGCCAAGTGGGATTTGTGTACTGATCATTACCACCAAGTATCTTCAAGATTGGGTGAAAAAATATTTGCTGGTATTTCAGAGACTCGTTATTTCTTAGAAGCTTGGCAACCCCTCTCAATGAAAGTGCTTTTCCACAGTCGGTGCCTAGGGCTACTTGAAGAGGAAACAAACCATAGAGACAAAACTGAGAACTCCTTTATTTTATCATGTTTAAAAGAGCTACTATAAACCATGTTGGATTTAGAGTTCCAAATTCATCTATCTATATATGAGAGAACAGAGTGAAACCTAACTATAAAAACTGCTACTGTAGACGAACGCTTCAACCTAGAAGAACAAAATTTGGTGAGCCAAGTCGGATTTGTGTACTGATCATTACCACCAAGTATCATCAAGATTGGGTGAAAAAAATATTTGCTGGTATTTCGGAAACTCGTTATTTCTTAGAAGCTTGGCAACCCCTCTCAATGAAAGTGCTTTCCACAGTCTGTGCTTAGGGCTACTTGAAGAGGAAACAAACCATACAGACAAAACTGAGAACTCCTTTTTTTCTCTAGTTTCAAAGAGCTACTACAATCCAAGTTGGATTTAGAGTTCCAAATTCATCTATCTATATAGGAGAGAACAGAGAGAAACCTAAATATAAAAACTGCTACTGTAGACGAACGCTTCAACTTAGAAGAACAAAATAAGGTGAGCCAAGTGGGATTTGTGTACTGATCATTAGCAACAAGTATCATCAAGATTGGGTAAAAAATATTTGCTGGTATTTCGGAAACTCCTTATTTCTTAGAAGCTTCGCAACCCCTCTCAATGAAAGTGCTTTTCCACAGTCTGTGCCTAGTGCTACTTGAAGAGGAAACAAACCATAGAGACAAAACTGAGAACTCCTTCATTTTGTCAAGTTTCAAAGAGCTACTACAAACCATGTTGGATTTAGAGTTCCAAAATCATCTATCTATATAGGAGAGATCAGAGGGTAACCTAAATATAAAACTGCTACTGTAGACGAATGCTTCACTTGAAGAGAACAAAAATTGGTGAGCCAAGTGGGATTTGTGTACTGATCATTACCACCATGTATCATCAAGATTGGGTGAAAATATATTTGCTGGTATTTTGGAAACTCGTTATTTCTTAGAAGCTTGGCAACCCATCTCAATGAAAGTGCTTTCCACAGTCTGTGTCTAGGGCTACTTGAAGAGGAAACAAACCATAGAGACAAAACTGAGAACTCCTTTATTTTGTCAAGTTTCAAAGAGCTATTACAAACCATGTTGGATTTAGAGTTCCAAATTCATCTATCTATATAGGAGAGAACAGAGTGAAACCTAACTATAAAAACTGCTACTGTAGACGAATGCATCAACCTAGAAGACAAAATTTGGTGAGCCAAGTATGATTTGTGTACTGATCATTACCACCAAGTATCATCAACATTGGGTGAAAAAATATTTGCTGATATTTTGGAAACTCGTTATTTCTTAGAAGCTTGGCAACCCATCTCAATGAAAGTGCGTTCCACAGTCTGGCCTAGGCCTACTTGAAGAGGAAACTAACCATAGAGACAAAACTGAGAACTCCTTTATTTTGTCAAGTTTCAAAGAGCTACTACAAACCATGTTGGATTTAGAGTTCCAAATTCATCTATCTATATAGGAGAGAACAGAGGGAAACCTAAATATAAAAACTGCAACTGTAGACGAACGCTTCAACCTAGAAGAACAAAATTTGGTGAGCCAAGTGAGATTTGTGTACTGATCATTACCACCAAGTATCATCAAGATTGGGTGAAAATATATTTGGTGGTATTTTGGAAACTCGTTATTTATTAGAAGCTTGGCAACCCATCTCAATGAAAGTGCTTTCCACAGTCTGTGCCTAGGGCTACTTGAAGAGGAAACAAACCATAGAGACAAAACTGAGAACTCCTTTATTTTGTCAAGTTTAAAAGAGCTACTACAAACCATGTTCGATTTAGAGTTCCAAATTCATCTATCTATATATGAGAGAACAGAGTGAAACCTAACTATAAAAACTGCTACTGTAGACGAATGCATCAACCTAGAAGAACAAAATTTGGTGAGCCAAGTATGATTTGTGTACTGATCATGACCACCAAGTATCATCAACATTGGGTGAAAAAATATTTGGTGATATTTTGGAAGCTCGTTATTTCTTAGAAGCTTGGCAATCCATCTCAATGAAAGTGCTTTAAACAGTCTGTGCCTAGGGCTACTTGAAGAGGAAACTAACCATAGAGACAAAACTGAGAACTCCTTTATTTTGTCAAGTTTCAAAGAGCTACTTCAAACCATGTTGGATTTAGAGTTCCAAATTCATCTATCTATATAGGAGAGAACAGAGGGAAACCTAAATATAAAAACTGCTACTGTAGACGAACGCTTCAACCTAGAAGAACAAAATTTGGTGAGCCAAGTGGGATTTGTGTACTGATCATTACCAACAAGTATCATCAAGATTGTTTAAAAAATATTTGCTGGTATTTCGGAAACTTGTTATTTCTTAGAAGCTTGGTAACCCCTCTCAATGAAAGTGCTTTTCCACAGTGTGTGCCTAGGGCTACTTGAAGAGGAAACAAACCATAGAGACAAAACTGAGAATTCCTTTATTTTGTCAAGTTTCAAAGGGGTACTAAAGAAACAAGTTGGATTTAGAGTTCCATATTTATCTATCTATATATGAGAGAACAGAGTGAAACCTAAATATAAAAACTGCTACTGTAGACGAACGCTTCAACCTAGAAGAACAAAATTTGGTGAGCCAAGTCGGATTTGTGTACTGATCATTACCACCAAGTATCATCAAGATTGGGTGAAAAAATATTTGCTGGAATTTAGGAAACTCGTTATTTCTTAGAAGCTTGGCAACCCCTCTCAATGAAAGTGCTTTTCCACAGTCTGTGCCTAGGGCTACTTGAAGAGGAAATAAACCATAGAGACAAAACTGAGAACTCCTTCATTTTGTCAAGTTTCAAAGAGCTACTACAAACCATGTTGGATTTAGAGTTCCAAAATCATCTATCTATATAGGAGAGAACAGAGGGAAACCTAAATATAAAAACTGCTACTGTAGACGAATGCTTCAACCTAGAAGAACAAAATTTGGTGAGCCAAGTGGGATTTGTGTACTGATCATTACCACCATGTATCATCAAGACTGGGTGAAAATATATTTGCTGGTATTTTGGAAACTCGTTATTTCTTAGAAGCTTGGCAACCCATCTCAATGAAAGTGCTTTTCACAGTCTGTGTCTAGGGCTACTTGAAGAGGAAACAAACCATAGAGACAAAACTGAGAACTCCTTTATTTTGTCAAGTTTCAAAGAGCTACTACAAACCATGTTGGATTTAGAGTTCAAAATTCATCTATCTATATATGAGAGAACAGAGTGAAACCTAACTATAAAAACTGCTACTATAGACGAATGCATCAACCTAGAAGAACAAAATTTGGTGAGCCAAGTGTGATTTGTACTGATCACTACCACCAAGTATCATCAACATTGGGTGAAAAAATATTTGCTGATATTTTGGAAACTCGTTATTTCTTAGAAGCTTGGCAACCCATCTCAATGAAAGTGCGTTCCACAGTCTGTGCCTCTGGCTACTTGAAGAGGAAACTAACTATAGAGACAAAACTGAGAACTCCTTTATTTTGTCAAGTTTCAAAGAGTTACTACAAACCATGTTGGATTTAGAGTTCCAAATTCATCTATCTATATAGGAGAGAACAGAGGGAAAACTAAATATAAAAACTGCAACTGTAGACGAACGCTTCAAACTAGAAGAACAAAATTTGGTGTGCCAAGTGGGATTTGTGTACTGATCATTACCACCAAGTATATCAAGATTGGGTGAAAAAAATATTTGCTGGTATTTCGGAAAATCGTTATTTCTTAGAAGCTTGGCAACCCCTCTCAATGAAAGTGCTTTTCCACAGTCTGTGCGTAGGGCTACTTGAAGAGGAAACAAACCATAGAGACAAAACTGAGAACTCCTTTATTTTGTCAAGCTTCAAAGAGCTACTACAAACCATGTTGGATTTAGAGTTCCAAATTCATCTATGTATATAGGAGAGAACAGAGGGAAACCTAAATATAAAAACTGCTACTGTAGACGAACGCTTCAACCTAGAAGAAAAAAATTTGGTGAGCCAAGTGGGATTTGTGTACTGATCATTACCACCAAGTATCATCGAGATTGGGTGAAAAAATATTTGCTTGTATTTCGGAAACCCGTTATTTCTTAGAAGCTTGGCAACCCATCTCAATGAAAGTGCTTTCCACAGTCTGTGCCTAGGGCTACTTGAAGAGGAAACAAACCATAGGGACAAAACTGAGAACTCCTTTATTTTGTCAAGTTTCAAAGAGCTACTACAAACCATGTTGGATTTAGAGTTCCAAATTCATCTATCTATATAGGAGAGAACAGAGGGAAACCTAAATATAAAAACTGCTACTGTAGACGAACGCTTCAACCTAGAAGAACAAAATTTGGTGAGCCAAGTCGGACTTGTGTACTGATCATTACCACCAAGTATCATCAAGATTGGGTGAAAAAAATATTTGCTGGTATTTCGGAAACTCGTTATTTCTTAGAAGCTTGGCAACCCCTCTCAATGAAAGTGCTTTTCCACAGTCTGTGCCTAGGGCTACTTGAAGAGGAAACAAACCATAGAGACAAAACTGAGAACTCCTTTTTTTTCTCAAGTTTCAAAGAGCTACTACAATCCAAGTTGGATTTAGAGTTCCAAATTCATCTATCTATATAGGAGAGAACAGAGAGAAACCTAAATATAAAAACTGCTACTGTAGACGAACGCTTCAACTTAGAAGAACAAAATAAGGTGAGCCAAGTGGGATTTGTGTACTGATCATTAGCAACAAGTATCATCAAGATTGGGTAAAAAATATTTGCTGGTATTTCGGAAACTCCTTATTTCTTAGAAGCTTGGCAACCCATCTCAATGAAAGTGCTTTCCACAGTCTGTGTCTAGGGCTACTTGAAGAGGAAACAAACCATAGAGACAAAACTGAGAACTCCTTTATTTTGTCAAGTTTCAAAGAGCTACTACAAACCATGTTGGATTTAGAGTTCCAAATTCATCTATCTATATATGAGAGAACAGAGTGAAACCTAACTATAAAAACTGCTACTGTAGACGAATGCATCAACCTAGAAGAACAAAATTTGGTGAGCCAAGTGTGATTTGTGTACTGATCATTACCACCAAGTATCATCAACATTGGGTGAAAAAATAATTGCTGATATTTTGGAAACTCGTTATTTCTTAGAAGCTTGGGAACCCATCTCAATGAAAGTGCGTTCCACAGTCTGGCCTAGGCCTACGTGAAGAGGAAACTAACCATAGAGACAAAACTGAGAACTCCTTTATTTTGTCAAGTTTCAAAGAGCTACTACAAACCATGTTGGATTTAGAGTTCCAAATTCATCTATCTATATAGGAGAGAACAGAGGGAAACCTAAATATAAAAACTGCAACTGTAGACGAACGCTTCAACCTAGAAGAACAAAATTTGGTGAGCCAAGTGGGATTTGTGTACTGATCATTACCACCAAGTATCATCAAGATTGGGTGAAAATATATTTGCTGGTATTTTGGAAACTCGTTATTTATTAGAAGCTTGGCAACCCATCTCAATGAAAGTGCTTTCCACAGTCTGTGCCTAGGGCTACTTGAAGAGGAAACAAACCATAGAGACAAAACTGAGAACTCCTTTATTTTGTCAAGTTTCAAAGAGCTACTACAAACCATGTTCGATTTAGAGTTCCAAATTCATCTATCTATATATGAGAGAACAGAGTGAAACCTAACTATAAAAACTGCTACTGTAGACGAATGCATCAACCTAGAAGAACAAAATTTGGTGAGCCAAGTATGATTTGTGTACTGATCATGACCACCAAGTATCATCAAGATTGGGTGAAAAAATATTTGCTGTTATTTTGGAAACTCGTTATTTCTTAGAAGCTTGGCAACCCATCTCAATGAAAGTGCTTTCCACAGTCTGTGCCTAGTGCTACTTGAAGAGGAAACAAACCATAGAGACAAAACTGAGAACTCCTCTATTTTGTCAAGTTTCAAAGAGCTACTATAAACCATGTTGGATTTAGAGTTCCAAATTCATCAATCTATATAGGAGAGAACAGAGGGAAACCTAAATATAAAAACTGCTATTGTATACGAACGCTTCAACCTAGAAGAACAAAATTTGGTGAGTCAAGTGGGATTTGTGTACTGATCATTACCACCAAGTATCATCAAGATTGGGTGAAAAAATATTTGCTGGTATTTCTGAAACTCGTTATTTATTAGAAGCTTGGCAACCCCTCTCAATGAAAGTGCTTTTCCACAGTCTGTGCCTAGGGCTTCTTGAAGAGGAAACAAACCATAGGGACAAAACTGAGAACTCCTTTATTTTGTCAAGTTTCAAAGAGCTACTACAAACCATGTTGGATTTAGAATTCCAACTTCATCTATATATATAGGAGTGAACAGAGGGAAACCTAAATATAAAAACTGCTACTGTAGACGAACGCTTCAAACTAGAAGAACAAAATTTGGTGAGCCATGTGGGATTTGTGTACTGATCATCAGCAACAAGTATCATCAAGATTGTTTGAAAAAATATTTGTCGGAATACTCGTTATTTTCTTTAGAAGCTTGGCAAACCCCTCTCAATAAAAAGTGCTTTTCCACAGTCTGTGCCTAGGGGCTACTTGAAGAGGAAACAAACCATAGAGACAAACAAGAGAACTCCTTTATTTGGTCAAGTATCAAAGAGCTACTACAATCCATGTTGGATTTAGAGTTCCAAATCATCTATCTATATAGGAGAGAACAGAGAGAAACCTAAATATAAAAAACTGCTACTAAAGACGAACGCTTCAACCTAGAAGAACAAAATTTGGTGAGCCATGTGGGATTTGTGTGTACTGATCATTACCACCAAGTATCATCAAGATTGGGTGAAAAAATATTTGCTGGTATTTCGGAAACTCGTAATTTCTTAGAAGCTTGGCAACTTCTCTCAATGAATGTGCTTTTCCACAGTTTGTGCCAAGGGCTACTTGAAGAGGAAACAAACCATAGCGACAAAACTGAGAACTCCTTTGTTTTTTCAAGTTTCAAAGAGCTACTACAAACCATGTTGGATTTAGAGTTCCAAATTCATCTATCTATATAGGAGAGAAAAGAGGGAAACCTAGATATAAAAACTGCTTCTGTAGACGAACGCTTCAACCTAGAAGAACAAAATTTGGTGAGCCAAGTGGGATTTGTGTGCTGATCATTAGCAACAGGTATCATCAAGATTGGGTGAAAAAATATTTGCTGGAATTTCGGAAACTCGTTATTTCTTAGAAGCTTAGCAACACCTCTAATTGAAAGTGCTTTTCCACAGTCTGTGCCTAGGGCTACTTGAAGATTAACAAACCATAGAGACAAAACTGAGAACTTTTTTATTTTGTCAAGTTTCAAAGAGCTACTACAAACCATGTTGGATTTAGAGTTCCAAATTCATCTATCTATATAGGAGAGAACAGAGGGAAACCTAGAAATCAAAACTGCTACTGTAGACGAACGCTTCAACCTAGAAGAACAAAGTTTGGTGATCCAAGTGGGATTTGTGTAGTGATCGTTAGAAACAAGTATCATGAATATTGGGTGAAAAAATATTTGCTGGTATTTCAGAAACTCGTTATTTCTTAGAAGCTTGGCAACCCCTCTCAATGAAAGTGCTTTTCCACAGTCGGTGCCTAGGGCTACTTGATGAGGAAACAATCCATAGAGACAAAACTGAGAACTCCTTTATTTTGTCAAGTTTCAAAGAGCTACTACAAACCATGTTGGATTTAGAGTTCCAAATTCATCTATCTATACAGGAGAGAACAGAGGGAAACCTAAATATAAAAACTGCTACTGTAGACGAACGCTTCAAACCAGAAGAACAATATTTGGTGAGCCAAGTGGGATTTGTGTACTGATCATTACCACCAAGTATCATCAAGATTGGGTGAAAAAATATTTGCTGGTATTTTGGAAACTCGTTATTTCTTAGAAGCTTGGCAACCCATCTCAATGAAAGTGCTTTCCACAGTCTGTGCCTAGTGCTACTTGAAGAGGAAACAAACCATAGGGACAAAACTGAGAACTCGTTTATTTTGTCAAGTTTCAAGGAGCTACTACAAACCATGTTGGATTTAGAATTCCAACTTCATCTATCTATATAGGAGAGAACAGAGGGAAACCTAAATATAAAAACTGCTACTGTAGACGAACGCTTCAATCTAGAAGAACAAAATATAGTGAGCCAAGTGGGATTTGTGTACTGATCATCAGCAACAAGTATCATCAAGATTGGCTGAAAAAATATTTGCTGGTATTTCGGAAACTCGTTATTTCTTAGAAGCTTGGCAACCCCTCTCAATTAAAGTGCTTTTCCACAGTCTGTGACTAGGGCTATTGAAGAGTAAACAAACCATAGAGACAAAACTGAGAACTCCTTTATTTTGTCAAGTTTCAAAGAGCTACTATAAACCATAGTTGGATTTAGAGTACCAAATTCATCAATCTATATAGGAGAGAACAGAGGGAAACCTAAATATAAAACTGCTATTTTGTAGACGAACGCTTCAACCTAGAAGAACAAAATTTGGTGAGCCAAGTGGGATTTGTGTACTGATCATTACCACCAAGTATCATCAAGATTGGGTGAAAAAATTATTTGCTGGTATTTTGGAAACTCCGTTATTTCTTAGAAGCTGGCAACCCATCTCAATGAAAGTGCTTTCCACAGTCTGTGCCTAGTGCTACTTGAAGAGGAAACAAAACCATAGGGACAAAACTGAGAACTCGTTTATTTTGTCAAGTTTTCAAGGAGCTACTACAAACCATGTTGGATTTAGAATTCAACTTCATCTATCATATATAGGAGAGAACAGAGGGAAACCTAAAATATAAAAACTGCTACTGTAGACGAACGCTTCAATCTAGAAGAACAAAATTTAGTGAGCCAAGTGGGATTGTGTACTGATCATCAGCAACAAGTATCATCAAGATTGGCTGAAAAAATATTTGCTGGTATTTCGGAAAACTCGTTATTTCTTAGAAAGCTTGGCAACCCCTCTCAATTAAAGTGCTTTTCCACAGTCTGTGCCTAGGGCTACTTGAAGAGGAAACAAAACCATAGAGACAAAACTGAGAACTCCTGTATTTTGTCAAGTTTCAAAGAGCTACTAAAACCATGTTGGATTTAGAGTTAGAAAATCATCTATCTAAATTGGAGAGAACTAGGAAACCTAAATATAAAAACTGCTACTGTAGACGAATGCTTCAACCTAGAAAACAAAATTTGGTGAGCAAAGTGGGATTTGTGTACCTGATCATTACCACCAAGTATCATCAAGATTGGGTGAAAAAATATCTTTGCTGGTATTTCGGATACTCGTTATTTCTTAGAAGCTTGGCAACCCGTCTCAATGAAAGTGCTATTTCACAGTCCGGTGCCTAGGGCTACTTCAAGAGGAAACAATCCATAGAGACAAAACTGAGAACTCCCTTTATTTTGTCAAGTTTCAAAGTGCTACTACAAACCATGTTGGATTTAAGTTCCAAATTCATCTATCTATACAGGAGAGAACAGAGGGAAACCTAAATATAAAAACTGCTACTGTACACGAATGCTTCAACCTAGAAGAACAAAATTTTGGTGAGCAAAGTGGGATTTGTGTACTGATCATTACCACCAAGTATCATCAAGATTGGGTGAAAAAATATTTGCTGGTATTTCGGAAACTCGTTATTTCTTAGAAGCTTGGCAACACCTCTCAAATGAAAGTGCTTTTCCCACAGTCTGTGCCTAGGGCTACATGAAGAGGAAACAAACCATAGAGACAAAACTGAGAACTCCTTTATTTTTGTCAAGTTTCAAAGAGCTACTGAAAACCATGTGATTTAGAGTTCCAAATTCATCTATCTAAATTAGGAGAGGAACAGAGGGAAACCTAAATATAAAAAACTGCTACTGTAGACGAACCGCTTCAACCTACAAGAACAAAATTTGTGAGCCAATTGGGATTTGTGTACTGGTCATTAGCAACAAGTATCATCAAGATTGGGTGAAAAAATATTTGCTGGTATTTCGGAAACTCCGTTATTTCTTAGATACTTGGCAACCCATCTCAATGAAAGTGCTTTTCCACAGTCTGTGACTAGGGCTACTTGAAGAGTAAACAAACCATAGAGACAAAACTGAGAACTCCTTTATTTTGTCAAGTTTCAAAGAGCTACTATAAACCATGTTGGATTTAGAGTTCCAAATTCATCCAATCTATATAGGAGAGAACAGAGGGAAACCTAAAATATAAAACTGCTATTGTAGACGAACGCTTCAACCTAGAAGAACAAAATTTGGTGAGCCAAGTGGGATTTGTGTACTGATCATTACCACCAAGTATCATCAAGATTGGGTGAAAAAATATTTGCTGGTATTTTGGAAACTCGTTATTTCTTAGAAGCTTGGCAACCCATCTCAATGAAAGTGCTTTCCACAGTCTGTGCCTAGTGCTACTTGAAGAGGAAACAAAACCATAGAGACAAAACTGAGAACTCTTTTATTTTGCCAAGTTTTCAAAGAGCTACTATAAACCATGTTTGGATTTAGAGTTTCCAAATTCATCAATCTATATAGGAGAGAACAGAGGGAAACCTAAATATAAAAACTGCTATTGTATACGAAACGCTTTAACCCTAGAAGAACAAAATTTGGTGAGTCAAGTGGTTTTTGTGTACTGATCATTACCACCAAGTATCATCAAGATATTGTGAAAAAATATTTGCTGGTATTTCTGAAACTCGTTATTTATTAGAAGCTTGGCAACCCCTCTCAATGAAAGTGCTTTTCCACAGTCTGTGCCTAGGCTTCTTGAAGAGGAAACAAACCATAGGGACAAAACTGAGAACTCCTTTATTTTGTCAAGTTTCAAAGAGCTACTACAAACCATGTTGGATTTAGAATTCCAACTTCATCTATATATATAGGAGAGAACAGAGGGAAACCTAAATATAAAAACTGCTACTGTAGACGAACGCTTCAACCTAGAAGAACAAAATTTGGTGAGCCAAGTGGGATTTGTGTACTGATCATCAGCAAACAAGTATCATCAAGATTGGGTGAAAAAATATTTGCTGGTATTTCGGAAACTCGTTATTTCTTAGAAGCTTGGCAACCCCTCTCAATAAAAGTGCTTTTCCACAGTCTGTGCCTAGGGCTACTTGAAGAGAAAACAAACCATAGAGACAAACATGAGAAACTCCTTTATTTAGTCAAGTTTCAAAGAGCTACTACAATCCATGTTGGATTTAGAGTTCCAAATTCATCCTATCTATATAGGAGAGAACAGAGAGAAACCTAAATATAATAAAACTGCTACTATAGACGAACGCTTCAACCTAGAAGAACAAAATTTGGTGAGCCAAGTGGGATTTGTGTACTGATCATTACCACCAAGTATCATCAAGATTGGGTGAAAAAATATTTGCTGGTATTTCGGAAACTCGTAATTTCTTAGAAGCTTGGCAACTTCTCTCAATGAATGTGCTTTTCCACAGTTTTGTGCCAAGGGCTACTTGAAGAGGAAACAAACCATAGAGACAAAACTGAGAACTCCTTTATTTTGTCAAGTTTCAAAGAGCTACTACAAACCATGTTGGATTTAGAGTTCCAAATTCATCTATCTATATAGAGAGAACAGAGGGAAACCTAGATATAAAAAACTGCTACTGTAGACGAACGCTTCAACCTAGAAGAACAAAATTTGGTGAGATAAGTGCGATTTGTGTGCTGATCATTAGCAACAGGTAGCCTCAAGATTGGGTGAAAAAATATTTGCTGGAATTTCGGAAACTCGTTATTTCTTAGAAGCTTAGCAACCCCTCTCATTGAAAGTGCTTTTCCACAGTCTGTGCCTAAAGCTACTTGAAGAGGAACAAACCATAGAGACAAAACTGAGAACTTTTTTTATTTTGTCAAGTTTCAAAGAGCTACTACAAACCATGTTGGATTTTAGAGTTCCAAATTCATCTATCTATATATTAGAGAACAGAGGGAAAC
Source organism: Callospermophilus lateralis (assembly GCF_048772815.1). Classification (NCBI taxonomy): domain Eukaryota; kingdom Metazoa; phylum Chordata; class Mammalia; order Rodentia; family Sciuridae; genus Callospermophilus; species Callospermophilus lateralis. The sequence goes on along the minus strand of NW_027513847.1, from coordinate 83,649 downwards.
CTAGAAATCAAAACTGCTACTGTAGACGAACGCTTCAACCTAGAAGAACAAAGTTTGGTGAGCCAAGTGGGATTTGTGTACTGATCATTACCAACAAGTATCATGAATATTGGGTGAAAAAATATTTGCTGGTATTTCAGAAACACGTTATTTCTTAGAAGCTTGGCAACCCCTCTCAATGAAAGTGCTTTTCCACAGTCGCTGCCTAGGGCTAGTTGAAGAGGAAACAAACCATAGAGACAAACCTGAGAACTCCTTTATTTTGTCAAGTTTCAAAGAGCTACTACAATCCATGTTGGATTTAGAGTTCCAAATTCATCTATCTATATAGGAGAGAAGAGAGAGAAACTAAATATAAAAACTGCTACTGTAGACGAACGCTTCAACCTAGAAGAACAAAATTTGGTGAGCAAAGTGGGAATTTGTGTACTGATCATACCACCAAGTATCATCAAGATTTGGGTGAAAAAATATTTGCTGGTATTTCGGAAACTCGTAATTTCTTAGAAGCTTGGCAACCCCTCTCAATGAATGTGCTTTTCCACAGTTTGTGCCGAGGGCTACTTGAAGAGGAAAAAACCATAGAGACAAAACTGAGAACTCCTTTTTTTGTCAAGTTTCAAAGAGCTACTACAAACCCATGTTGGATTTAGAGTTCCAAATTTCATCAATCTATATAGGAGAAAAACAGAGTGAAACCTAGAAATAAAAATGCTACTGTAGACGAACGCTTCAACCTAGAAGAACAAAATTTGGTGAGCAAAGTGGGATTTGTGTACTGATCATTAGCACCAAGTATCATCAAGATTGGGTGAAAAAATATTTGCTGGTATTTCGGAAACTCGTTATTTCTTAGAAGCTTGGCAACCCTCTCAATGAAAGTGCTTTTCCACAGTCTCTGCCTAGGGCTACTTGAAGAGGAACAAACCAAAGAGACAAAACTGAGAACTCCTTATTTTGTCAAATTTCAAAGAGCTACTAAAAACCATGTTGGATTTAGAGTTCCAAATTCATCTATCTAAATAGGAGTGAACAGAGGGGAACCTAAATATAAAAACTGCTACTGTAGACGAATGCTTCAAACCTAGAAACAAAATTTGGTGAGCAAAGTGGGATTGTGTACTGATCATTACCACCAAGTATCATCAAGATTGGGTGAAAAAATATTTGCTGGTATATTGGAAACTCATTATTCTTAGAAGCTTGGCAACCCATCTCAATGAAAGTGCTTTCCACAGTCTGTGCCTAGTGCTTACTTGAAGACGAAACAAACCATAGAGACAAACTGAGAACTCCTTTATTTTGTCAAGTTTCAAAGAGCTACTATAAACCATGTTGGATTTAGAGTTTCAAATTCATCAATCTATATAGGAGAGAACAGAGGGAAACCTAAATATAAAAACTGCTATTGTATACGAACGCTTCAACCTAGAAGAACAAAAATTTGGTGAGCCAAGTGGGATTTGTGTACTAATCATTACCACCAAGTATCATCAAGATTGGGTGAAAAAAAATTTGCTGGTATTTCGGAAACTTCGTATTTCTTAGAAGCGTGGCAAAACCCTCTCAATGAAAGTGCTTTTCCACTAAACTGTGCCAAGGGCTGCTTGAAGAGGAAAACAAACCATAGAGACAAAACTGAGAACTCCTTTATTTTGTCAAGTTTCAAAGAGCTACTGCAATCCATGTTGGATTTAGAGTTCCAAATTCATCTATTCTATATTGGAGAGAACAGAGAGAAACCTAAATATAAAAAACTGCTACTGTAGAGGAATGCTTCAACCTAGAAGAACAAAATTTGGTGAGCCCAGTGGGATTTGTGTACTGATCATTATCACCAAGTATTATCAAGATTGGGTGAAAAAAATTATTTGCCTGGTATTTTGGAAACTCGTTATTTCTTAGAAGCTTGGCAACCCTTCTCAATGAAAGTGCTTCCACAGTCTGTGCCTAGTGCTACTTGAAGAGGAAACAAACCATAGAGACAAAACTGAGAACTACTTTATTTTATCAAGTTTCAAAGAGCTACTACAAACCATGTTGGATTTAGAATTCCAACTTCATCTATCTATAGGAGAGAACAGAGGGAAACCTAAATATAAAAACTGCTACTGTAGACGAGCGCTTCAACCTAGAAGAAACAAATTTGGTGAGCCAAGTGTGATTTGTGTACTGATCATCAGCACAAGTATCATCAAGATTGGCCGAAAAAATATTTGCTGGTATTTCGGAAACTCTTTATTTTTAGAAGCATGTCAACCCCTCTCAATGAAAGTGCTTTTCCACAAGTGTGTGGCCTAGGGCTACTTGAAGAGGAAACAAACCGTAGAGACAAAACTGAGAAAACCGTTATTTTGTCAAGTTTCAAAGAGATCTACAAACCATGTTGGATTTAGAGTTCCCAATTCATCTATGTATATAGGAGAGAACAGAGTGAAACCTAAACATAAAAACTGCTACTGTAGACGAACGCTTCAATCTAGAAAACAAAATTGGGTGAGCCAAGTGGGATTTGTTTACTGATCAAGAGCAACAAGTATCATCAAGATTGGGTGAAAAAATATTTGCTGGTATTTCGGAAACTCGTTATTTCTTACAAGCTTGGCAACCCCTCTCAATTAAAGTGCTTTTCCACAGTCTGTGCCTAGGGCTACTTGAAGAGGAACAAACCATAGAGACAAAACTGAGAACTTTTTATTTTATCAAGTTTCAAAGAGCTACTACAAACCAATGTTGGATTTAGAGTTCCAAATTCATCTATCTATATAGGAGAGAACAGAGAAAAACCTAAATATAAAAACTGCTACTGTAGACGAAAAGCTACAAAACAGGAAGAACAAAATTTGGTGAGCCCAAGTGGGATTTGTGTACTGATTCATTACCACCAAGTATCATCAAGTTTGGGTGAAAAAATATTTGCTGGTATTTCGGTAACTCGTTATTTCTTAGAAGCTTCTCAACCCCATCTCAATGAAAGTACTTTTTCCACAGTCTGTGCCTAGGGCTACTTGAAGAGGAAACAAACCATAGAGGCAAAACTGAGAACTCCTTCATTTTGTCAAGTCTCAAAGAGCTACAACAAACCATGTTGGGATTTAGAGTTCCAAAATCATCTATCTATATAAAAAGAGAACAGAGGGAAACCTAAATATAAAAACTGCTACTGTAGACGAACGCTTCAACCTAGAAGAACAAAAATTTGGTGAGCCAAGTGGGGATTTGTGTACTGATCATTAGCTCCACGTATCATCAAGATTGGGTGTAAAAATATTTGCTGGTATTTCGGAATCTTGTAATTTCTTAGAAGCTTGGCAACCCCTCTCAATGAAAGTGCTTTTCCACAGTCTGTGACTAGGGCTACTTGAAGAGGAAACAAACCATAGAGACAAAACTGAGAACTTTTTTATTTTATCAAGTTTCAAAGAGCTACTACAAACCTTGTTGGATTTAGAGTTCCAAATTCATCTATCTATATAGGAGAGAACAGAGGGAAATCTAATATAAAAAAACTGCTACTGTAGACGAAAGCTACAAACAGGAAGAACACAATTTGGTGAGCCAAGTGGGATTTGTGTACTGATCATTACCACCAAGTATCATCAAGTTTGGGTGAAAAAATATTTGCTGGTACTTCGGAAACTCGTTATTTCTTAGAAGCTCAGCAACCCCTCTCAATGAAAGTGCTTTTCCACAGTCTGTGCCTAGGGCTACTTGAAGAGGAAACAAATCATAGAGACAAAACTGAGAACTCTTTTTTTGTCAAGTTTCAAAGAGCTACTACAATCCATGTTGGATTTAGAGTTCCAAATTTATCTATCTATATAGGAGACAACAGAGAGAATCCTAAATATAAAAACTGGTACTGTAGACGAACGCTTCAACCTAGAAGAACAAAATTTGGTGAGCCAAGTGGATTTGTGTACTGATCAAGAGCAACAAGTATCATCAAGATTGGGTGAAAAAATATTTGCTGGTATTTCGGAAACTCGTATTTCTTTACAAGCTTGGCAACCCCTCTCAATAAAGTGCTTTTTCCACAGTCTGTGCCTAGGGCTACTTGAAGAGGAAACAAACCATAGAGACAAAACTGAGAACTTTTTATTTTATCAAGTTTCAAAGAGCTACTACAAACCATGTTGGATTTAGAGTTCCAAATTCATCTATCTATATAGGAGAGAACAGAGGGAAATCTAAATATAAAAACTGCTACTGTAGACGAAAGCTACAAAACAGGAAGAACAAACTTTGGTGAGCCAAGTGGGATTTTGTGTACTGATCATTACCACCACGTATCATCAAGTTTGGGTGAAAAAATATTTGCTGGTATTTCTGGTAACTCGTTATTCTTAGAAGCTTCTCAACCCATCTCAATGAAAGTACTTTTTCCACAGTCTGTGCCCTAGGGCTACTTGAAGAGGAAACAAACCATAGAGACAAACTGAGAACTCTTTCATTTTGTCAAGTCTCAAAGAGCTACAACAAACCATGTTGGATTTAGAGTTCCAAAATCATCTATCTATACAAAAGAGAACAGAGGGAAACCTAAATATAAAACTGCTACTGTAGACGAACGCTTCAACCTAGAAGAACAAAATTTGGTGAGCCAAGTGGATTTGTGTACTGATCATTACCACCAAAGTATCATCAAGATTGGGTGAAAAAATATTTGCTGGTATTTCGGAAACTTGTAATTTCTTAGAAGCTTGGCAACCCCTCTCAATGAAAGTGCTTTTCCACAGTCTGTGCCTAGGGCTACTTGAAGAGGAAACAAACCATAGAGAGAAAACTGAGAACTCCTTTATTTTTTCAAGTTTCAAAGAGCTACTACAAACCATGTTGGATTTAGAGTTCCAAATTCATCTATTTATATAGGAGAGAACACAGGGAAACCTAAATATAAAAACTGCTACTGTAGACGAACGCTTCAACCTAGAAGAACAAAATTTGGTGAGCCAAGTGGGATTTGTGTACTGATCATTACCACCAAGTATCATCACGATTGGGTGAAAATATATTTGCTGGTATTTTGGAAACTCGTTATTTCTTAGAAGCTTTTCAACACATCACAATTAAAGTGATTTCCACAGTCTGTGAATAGGGCTACTTGAAGAGGAAACAAACCATAGAGACAAAACTGAGAACTCCTTCATTTTGTCAAGTTTCAAAGAGCTACTACAAACCATGTTGGATTTAGAATTCCAAATTCATCTGTCTATATAGGAGAGAACAGAGGGAAACCTAAATATAAAAACTGCAACTGTAGACGAAAGCTTCAAACTAGAAGAACAAAATTTGGTGAGACAAGTGGGATTTCTGTACTGATCATTACCAACAAGTATCATCAAGATTGGGTGAAAAAATATTTGCTGGTATTTCGGAAACTCGTAATTTCTTAGAAGTTTGGCAACCCCTCTCAATGAAAGTGCTTTTCCACAGTCTGTGCCTAGGACTACTTGAAGAGGAAACAAACCATAGAGACAAAACTGAGAACTCCTTTATTTTGTCAAGTTTCAAAGAGCTACTACAAACCATGTTGGATTTAGAGTTCCAAATTCATCTATCTATATAGGAGAGAACAGAGGGAAACCTAAATATAAAAACTGCTACTGTAGACGAACGCTTCAACCTAGAAGAACAAAATTTGGTGAGCCAAGTGGGATTTGTGTACTATTATTAATACCAACTATCATCAAGTTTGGGTGAAAAAATATTTGCTGGTATTTCGGAAACTCGTTATTTCTTAGAAGCTTGGCAACCCCTCTCAATGAAAGTGCTTTTCCACATTGTGTGCCTAGGGCTACTTGAAGAGGTAACAAACCATAGACACAAAACTGAGAACTCCTTTATTTTGTCAAGTTTCAAAGAGGTACTAAAAACCATGTTGGATTTAGAGTTCCAAATTCATCTATCTATATATGAGAGAACAGAGTGAAACCTAAATATAAAAACTGCTACTGTAGAAGAACGCTTCAACCTAGAAGAACAAAATTTGGTGAGCCAAGTTGGATTTGTGTACTGATCATTACCACCAAGTATCATCAAGATTGGGTGAAAAAATATTTGCTGGTATTTCGGAAACTCGTTATTTCTTAGAAGCTCGGCAACCCCTCTCAATGAAAGTTCTTTTAGACAGTCTGTGCCTAGGGCTACTTGAAGAGGAAACAATCCATAGAGACAAAACTGAGAACTCCTTTTTCTTGTCAAGTTTCAAAGAGCTACTACAATCCATGTTGGATTTAGAGTTCCAAATTCATCTATCTATATAGGAGACAACAGAGAGAATCCTAAATATAAAAACTGCTACTGTAGACGAACGCTTCAACCTAGAAGAACAAAATTTGGTGAGCGAAGTGGGATTTGTGTACTCATCATTACCACCAAGTATCATCAAGATTGGGTGAAAATATATATGCTGGTATTTTGGAAACTCGTTATTTCTTAGAAGATTTGCAACCCATCTCAATGAAAGTGCTTTCCACAGTCTGTGCCTAGGGCTACTTGAAGAGGAAACAAACCATAGAGACAAAACTGAGAACGCCTTTATTTTGTCAAGTTTCAAAGAGCTACTACAAACCATGTTGGATTTAGAATTCCAAATTCATCTATCTATATAGGAGAGAACAGAGGGAAACCTAAATATAAAAACTGCAACTGTAGACGAAAGCTTCAAACTAGAAGAACAAAATTTGGTGAGCCAAGTGAGATTTCTTTACTGATCATTACCAACAAGTATCATCAAGATTGGGTGAAAAAATATTTGCTGGTATTTCGGAAACTCGTAATTTCTTAGAAGCTTGGCAACCCCTCTCAATGAAAGTGCTTTTCCATAGTCTGTTCCTAGGGCTACTTGAAGAGGAAACAAACCATAGAGACAAAACTGAGAACTCCTTTATTTTGTCAAGTTTCAAAGAGCTACTACAAACCATGTTGGATTTAGAGTTCCAAATTCATCTATCTATATCGGAGAGAACAGAGGGAAACCTAAATATAAAAACTGCTACTGTAGACGAACGCTTCAAACTAGAAGAACATAATTTGGTGAGCCAAGTGGGATTTGTGTACTGATCAGTAGCAACAAGTATCATCAAGATTGGTTGAAAAAATATTTGCTGGTATTTTGGAAACTCGTTATTTCATAGAAGCTTGGCAACACCTCTCAATGAAAGTGCTTTTCTACATTCTGTGCCTAGGGCTTCTTGAAGAGGAAACAAACCATAGAGACAAAACTGAGAACTCCTTTATTTTGTTAAGTTTCAAAGAGCTACTACAATCCATGTTGGATTTAGAGTTCCAAATTCATCTATCTATATAGGAGAGAACAGAGAGAATCCTAAATATAAAAACTGCTACTGTAGACGAACGCTTCAACCTAGAAGAACAAAATTTGGTGAGCCAAGTGGGATTTGTGTACTGATCATTACCACCAAGTATCTTCAAGATTGGGTGAAAAAATATTTGCTGGTATTTCAGAGACTCGTTATTTCTTAGAAGCTTGGCAACCCCTCTCAATGAAAGTGCTTTTCCACAGTCGGTGCATAGGGCTACTTGAAGAGGAAACAAACCATAGAGACAAAACTGAGAACTCCTTTATTTTATCATGTTTAAAAGAGCTACTATAAACCATGTTGGATTTAGAGTTCCAAATTCATCTATCTATATATGAGAGAACAGAGTGAAACCTAACTATAAAAACTGCTACTGTAGACGAACGCTTCAACCTAGAAGAACAAAATTTGGTGAGCCAAGTGGGATTTGTGTACTGATCATTACCACCAAGTATCATCAACATTGGGTGAAAAAATATTTGGTGATATTTTGGAAACTCGTTATTTCTTAGAAGCTTGGCAACCCATCTCAATGAAAGTGCTTTCCACAGTCTGTGCCTAGGGCTACTTGAAGAGGAAACTAACCATAGAGACAAAAGTGAGAACTCCTATATTTTGTCAAGTTTCAAAGAGCTACTTCAAACCATGTTGGATTTAGAGTTCCAAATTCATCTATCTATATAGGAGAGAACAGAGGGAAACCTAAATATAAAAACTGCTATTTTAGACGAACGCTTCAACCTAGAAGAACAAAATTTGGTGAGCCAAGTGGGATTTGTGTACTGATCATTACCAACAAGTATCATCAAGATTGTTTAAAAAATATTTGCTGGTATTTCGGAAACTTGTTATTTCTTAGAACCTTGCAACCCCTCTCAATGAAAGTGCTTTTCCACAGTGTGTGCCTAGGGCTACTTGAAGAGGAAACAAACCATAGAGACAAAACTGAGAATTCCTTTATTTTGTCAAGTTTCAAAGGGGTACGAAAGAAACAAGTTGGATTTAGAGTTCCACATTTATCTATCTATATATGAGAGAACAGAGTGAAACCTAAATATAAAAACTGCTACTGTAGACGAACGCTTCAACCTAGAAGAACAAAATTTGGTGAGCCAAGTCGGATTTGTGTACTGATCATTACCACCAAGTATCATCAAGATTGGGTTAAAAAAATATTTGCTGGTATTTCGGAAACTCGTTATTTCTTAGAAGCTTGGCAACCCCTCTCAATGAATGTGCTTTTCCACAGTCTGTGCCTAGGGCTACTTGAAGAGGAAACAAACCATAGAGACAAAACTGAGAACTCCATTTTTTTCTCAAGTTTCAAAGAGCTACTACAATCCAAGTTGGATTTAGAGTTCCAAATTCATCTATCTATATAGGAGAGAACAGAGGGAAACCTAAATATAAAAACTGCTACTGTAGACGAAAGCTACAAACAGGAAGAACAAAATTTGGTGAGCCAAGTGGGATTTGTGTACTGATCATTACCACCAAGTATCATCAAGTTTGGGTGAAAAAATATTTGCTGGTATTTCGGTAACTCGTTATTTCTTAGAAGCTTCTCAACCCATCTCAATGAAAGTACTTTTCCACAGTCTGTGCCTAGGGCTACTTGAAGAGGAAAGAAACCATAGAGACGAAACTGAGAACGCCTTTATTTTGTCAAGTTTCAAAGAGCTACTACAAACCATGTTGGATTTAGATTTCCAAATTCATCTATCTTTATAGGAGAGAACAGAGGGAAACCTAAATATAAAAACTGCTACTGTAGACGAACGCTTCAACCTAGAAGAACAAAATTTGGTGAGCCAAGTGGGATTTGTGTACTGATCATTACCACCAACTATCATCAAGTTTGGGTGAAAAAATATTTGCTGGTATTTCGGAAACTCGTTATTTCTTAGAAGCTCGGCAACCCCTCTCAATGAAAGTGCTTTTCCACAGTCTGTGCCTAGGGCTACTTGAAGAGGAAACAAACCATAGAGAGAAAACTGAGAACTCCTTTATTTTTTTCAAGTTTCAAAGAGCTACTACAAACCATGTTGGATTTGGAGTTCCAAATTCATCTATTTATATAGGAGAGAACACAGGGAAACCTAAATATAAAAACTGCTACTGTAGACGAACGCTTCAACCTAGAAGAACAAAATTTGGTGAGCCAAGTGGGATTTGTGTACTGATCATTACCACCAAGTATCATCAAGATTGGGTGAAAATATATTTGCTGGTATTTTGGAAACTCGTTATTTCTTAGAAGCTTTGCAACCCATCACAATTAAAGTGATTTCCACAGTCTGTGCATAGGGCTACTTGAAGAGGAAACAAACCATAGAGACAAAACTGAGAATGCATTTATTTTGTCAAGTTTCAAAGAGCTACTACAAACCATGTTGGATTTAGATTTCCAAATTCATCTATCTATATAGGAGAGAACAGAGGGAAACCTAAATATAAAAACTGCTACTGTAGACGAACGCTTCAATCTAGAAGAACAAAATTGGGTGAGCCAAGTGGGATTTGTTTACTGATCAAGAGCAACAAGTATCATCAAGATTGGGTGAAAATATATTTGCTGGTATTTCGGAAACTCGTTATTTCTTACAAGCTTGGCAACCCCTCTCAGTTAAAGTGCTTTTCCACAGTCTGTGCCTAGGGCTACTTGAAGAGGAAACAAACCATAGAGACAAAACTGAGAACTTTTTTATTTTATCAAGTTTCAAAGAGCTACTACAAACCATGTTGGATTTAGAGTTCCAAATTCATCTATCTATATAGGAGAGAACAGAGAAAAAAATAATATATAAAAACTGCTACTGTAGACGAAAGCTACAAACAGGAAGAACAAAATTTGGTGAGCCAAGTGGGATTTGTGTACTGATCATTACCACCAAGTATCATCAAGTTTGGGTGAAAAATATTTGCTGGTATTTCGGTAACTCCTTATTTCTTAGAAGCTTCTCAATCCATCTCAATGAAAGTACTTTTCCACAGTCTGTGCCTAGGGCTACTTGAAGAGGAAACAAACCATAGAGACAAAACTGAGAACTCCTTCATTTTGTCAAGTCTCAAAGAGCTACAACAAACCATGTTGGATTTAGAGTTCCAAAATCATCTATCTATATAAAAGAGAACAGAGGGAAACCTAAATATAAAAACTGCTACTGTAGACGAACGCTTCAACCTAGAAGAACAAAATTTGGTGAGCCAAGTGGGATTTGTGTACTGATCATTAGCTCCACGTATCATCAAGATTGGGTGTAAAAATATTTGCTGGTATTTCGGAATCTTGTAATTTCTTAGAAGCTTGGCAACCCCTCTCAATGAAAGTGCTTTTCCACAGTCTGTGCCTAGGGCTACTTGAAGAGGAAACAAACCATAGAGACAAAACTGAGAACTTTTTTATTTTATCAAGTTTCAAAGAGCTACTACAAACCATGTTGGATTTAGAGTTCCAAATTCATCTATCTATATAGGAGAGAACAGAGGCAAACCTAAATATAAAAACTGCTACTGTAGACGAAAGCTACAAACAGGAAGAACACAATTTGGTGAGCCAAGTGGGATTTGTGTACTGATCATTACCACCAAGTATCATCAAGTTTGGGTGAAAAAATATTTGCTGGTATTTCGGAAACTCGTTATTTCTTAGAAGCTCAGCAACCCCTCTCAATGAAAGTGCTTTTCCACAGTCTGTGCCTAGGGCTACTTGAAGAGGAAACAAATCATAGAGACAAAACTGAGAACTATTTATTTTGTCAAGTTTCAAAGACCTACTATAAACTTTGTTGGATTTAGAGTTCCAAATTCATCTATTTATATAGAGGAGAACAGAGGGAAACAAAATATAAAAACTGCTACTGTAGACGAACGCTTCAACCTAGAAGTACAAAATTTGGTGAGCCAAGTGGGATTTGTGTACTGATCATTACCATCAAGTATCATCAAGTTTGGGTGAAAAAATATTTGCTGGTATTTCGGAAACTCGTAATTTCTTAGAAGCTTGGCAACCCCTCTCAATGAAAGTGCTTTTCCACAGTCTGTGCCTAGGGCTACTTGAAGAGGAAACAAACCATAGAGACAAAACTGAGAACTTTTTTATTTTATCAAGTTTCAAAGAGCTACTACAAACCATGTTGGATTTAGAGTTCCAAATTCATCTATCTATATAGGAGAGAACAGAGGGAAATCTAAATATAAAAACTGCTACTGTAGACGAAAGCTACAAACAGGAAGAACAAACTTTGGTGAGCCAAGTGGGAATTGTGTACTGATCATTACCACGAAGTATCATCAAGTTTGGGTGAAAAAATATTTGCTGGTATTTCGGTAACTCGTTATTTCTTAGAAGCTTCTCAACCCATCTCAATGAAAGTACTTTTCCACAGTCTTTGCCTAGGGCTACTTGAAGAGGAAACAAACCATAGAGACAAAACTGAGAACTCTTTCATTTTGTCAAGTCTCAAAGAGCTACAACAAACCATGTTGGATTTAGAGTTCCAAAATCATCTATCTATATAAAAGAGTACAGAGGGAAACCTAAATATAAAAACTGCTACTGTTGACGAACGCTTCAACCTAGAAGAACAAAATTTGGTGAGCCAAGTGGATTTGTGTACTGATCATTACCACCAAGTATCATCAAGATTGGGTGAAAAAATATTTGCTGGTATTTCGGAAACTCGTTATTTCTTACAAGCTTGGCAACCCCTCTCAATTAAAGTGCTTTTCCACAGTCTGTGCCTAGGGCTACTTGAAGAGGAAACAAACCATAGAGACAAAACTGAGAACTTTTTTATTTTATCAAGTTTCAAAGAGCTACTACAAACCATGTTGGATTTAGAGTTCCAAATTCATCTATCTATATAGGAGAGAACAGAGGGAAACCTAAATATAAAATATGCTACTGTAGACGAAAGCTACAAACAGGAAGAACAAAATTTGGTGAGCCAAGTGGGATTTGTGTACTGATCATTACCACCAAGTATCATCAAGATTGGGTGAAAATATATTTGCTGGTATTTTGGAAACTCGTTATTTCTTAGAAGCTTTGCAACCCATCACAATTAAAGTGATTTCCACAGTCTGTGCCTAGGGCTACTTGAAGAGGAAACAAACCATAGAGACAAAACTGAGAACGCCTTTATTTTGTCAAGTTTCAAAGAGCTACTACAAACCATGTTGGATTTAGATTTCCAAATTCATCTATCTATATAGGAGAGAACAGAGGGAAACCTAAATATAAAAACTGCTACTGTAGACGAACGCTTCAACCTAGAAGAACAAAATTTGGTGAGCCAAGTGGGATTTGTGTACTGATCATTACCACCAACTATCATCAAGTTTGGGTGAAAAAATATTTGCTGCTATTTCGGAAACTCGTTATTTCTTAGAAGCTCGGCAACCCCTCTCAATGAAAGTGCTTTTCCACAGTCTGTGCCTAGGGCTACTTGAAGAGGAAACAAACCATAGAGAGAAAACTGAGAACTCCTTTATTTTTTTCAAGTTTCAAAGAGCTACTACAAACCATGTTGGATTTAGAGTTCCAAATACATCTATTTATATAGGAGAGAACACAGGGAAACCTAAATATAAAAACTGCTACTGTAGACGAACGCTTCAACCTAGAAGAACAAAATTTGGTGAGCCAAGTGGGATTTGTGTACTGATCATTACCACCAAGTATCATCAAGATTGGGTGAAAATATATTTGCTGGTATTTTGGAAACTCGTTATTTCTTAGAAGCTTTGCAACCCATCACAATTAAAGTGATTTCCACAGTCTGTGCATAGGGCTACTTGAAGAGGAAACAAACCATAGAGACAAAACTGAGAACGCATTTATTTTGTCAAGTTTCAAAGAGCTACTACAAACCATGTTGGATTTAGATTTCCAAATTCATCTATCTATATAGGAGAGAACAGAGGGAAACCTAAATATAAAAACTGCTACTGTAGACGAACGCTTCAATCTAGAAGAACAAAATTGGGTGAGCCAAGTGGGATTTGCTTACTGATCAAGAGCAACAAGTATCATCAAGATTGGGTGAAAAAATATTTGCTGGTATTTTGGAAACTCGTTATTTCATAGAAGCTTGGCAACACCTCTCAATGAAAGTGCTTTTCTACAGTCTGTGCCTAGGGCTACTTGAAGAGGAAACAAACCATAGAGACAAAACTGAGAACTTTTTTATTTTATCAAGTTTCAAAGAGCTACTACAAACCATGTTGGATTTAGAGTTCCAAATTCATCTATCTGTATAGGAGAGAACAGAGGGAAACCTAAATATAAAAACTGCTACTGTACACGAACGCTTCAACCTAGAAGAACTAAATTTGGTGAGCCATGTGGGATTTGTGTACTGATCATTAGCAACAAGTATCATCAAGATTGGGTGAAAAAATATTTGCTGGTATTTCGGAAACTCGTTATTTCTTACAAGCTTGGCAAACCCTCTCAGTTAAAGTGCTTTTCCACAGTCTGTGCCTAGGGCTACTTGAAGAGGAAACAAACCATAGAGACAAAACTGAGAACTTTTTTATTTTATCAAGTTTCAAAGAGCTACTACAAACCATGTTGGATTTAGAGTTCCAAATTCATCTATCTATATAGGAGAGAACAGAGAAAAACCTAAATATAAAAACTGCTACTGTAGACGAAAGCTACAAACAGGAAGAACAAAATTTGGTGAGCCAAGTGGGATTTGTGTACTGATCATTAGCAACAAGTATCATCAAGATTGGTTTAAAAAATATTTGCTGGTATTTTGGAAACTCGTTATTTCATAGAAGCTTGGCAACACCTCTCAATGAAAGTGCTTTTCTACATTCTGTGCCTAGGGCTTCTTGAAGAGGAAACAAACCATAGAGACAAAACTGAGAACTCCTTTATTTTGTCAAGTTTCAAAGAGCTACTACAATCCATGTTGGATTTAGAGTTCCAAATTCATCTATCTATATAGGAGAGAACAGAGAGATTCCTAAGTATAAAAACTGCTACTGTAGACGAACGCTTCAACCTAGAAGAACAAAATTTGGTGAGCCAAGTGGGATTTGTGTACTGATCATTACCACCAAGTATCATCAAGATTGGGTGAAAAAATATTTGCTGGTATTTCAGAGACTCGTTATTTCTTAGAAGCTTGGCAACCCCTCTCAATGAAAGTGCTTTTCCACAGTCTGTGCCTAGGGCTACTTGAAGAGGAAACAAACCATAGAGACAAAACTGAGAACTCCTTTATTTTATCATGTTTAAAATAGCTACTATAAACCATGTTGGATTTAGAGTTCCAAATTCATCTATCTATATATGAGAGAACAGAGTGAAACCTAACTATAAAAACTGCTACTGTAGACGAACGCTTCAACCTAGAAGAACAAAATTTAGTGAGCCAAGTGGGATTTGTGTACTGATCATTACCACCAAGTATCATCAAGATTGGGTGAAAATATGTTTGCTGGTATTTTGGAAACTCGTTATTTATTAGAAGCTTGGCAACCCATCTCAATGAAAGTGCTTTCCACAGTCTGTGCCTAGGGATACTTGAAGAGGAAACAAACCATAGAGACAAAACTGAGAACTCCTTTATTTTGTCAAGTTTCAAAGAGCTACTACAAACCATGTTCGATTTAGAGTTCCACATTCATCTATCTATATATGAGAGAAAAGAGTGAAACCTAACTATAAAAACTGCTACTGTAGACGAATGCATCAACCTAGAAGAACAAAATTTGGTGAGCCAAGTATGATTTGTGTACTGATCATGACCACCAAGTATCATCAACATTGGGTGAAAAAATATTTGGTGATATTTTGGAAGCTCGTTATTTCTTAGAAGCTTGGCTACCCATCTCAATGAAAGTGCTTTCCACAGTCTGTGCCTAGGGCTACTTGAGGAGGAAACTAACCATAGAGACAAAACTGAGAACTCCTTTATTTTTCAAGTTTCAAAGAGCTACTTCAAACCATGTTGGATTTAGAGTTCCAAATTCATCTATCTATATAGGAGAGAACAGAGGGAAACCTAAATATAAAAACTGCTACTGTAGACGAACGCTTCAACCTAGAAGAACAAAATTTGGTGAGCCAAGTGGGATTTGTGTACTGATCATTACCAACAAGTATCATCAAGATTGTTTAAAAAATATTTGCTGGTATTTCGGAAACTTGTTACTTCTTAGAAGCTTGGCAACCCCTCTCAACGAAAGTGCTTTTCCACAGTGTGTGCCTAGGGCTACTTGAAGAGGAAACAAACCATAGAGACAAAACTGAGAATTCCTTTATTTTGTCAAGTTTCAAAGGGGTACTAAAGAAACAAGTTGGATTTAGAGTTCCATATTTATCTATCTATATATGAGAGAACAGAGTGAAACCTAAATATAAAAACTGCTACTGTAGACGAACGCTTCAACCTAGAAGAACAAAATTTGGTGAGCCAAGTCGGATTTGTGTACTGATCATTACCACCAAGTATCATCAAGATTGGGTGAAAAAAATATTTGCTGGAATTTCAGAAACTCGTTATTTCTTAGAAGCTTGGCAACCCCTCTCAATGAAAGTGCTTTTCCACAGTCTGTGCCTAGGGCTACTTGAAGAGAAAACAAACCATAAAGACAAAACTGAGAACTATTTTTTTTTCTCAAGTTTCAAAGAGCTACAACAATCCAAGTTCGATTTAGAGTTCCAAATTCACCTATCTATATAGGAGAGAACAGAGAGAAACCTAAATATAAAAACTGCTACTGTAGACGAACGCTTCAACTTAGAAGAACGAAATTTGGTGAGCCAAGTGGGATTTGTGTACTGATCATTAGCAACAAGTATCATCAAGATTGCGTAAAAAATATTTGCTGGTATTTCGGAAACTCCTTATTTCTTAGAATCTTGGCAACCCCTCTCAATGAAAGTGCTTTTGCACAGTCTGTGCCTAGTGCTACTTGAAGAGGAAAGAAACCATAAAGACAAAACTGAGAACTCCTTTATTTTGTCAAGTTTCAAAGAGCTACTATAAACCATGTTGGATTTAGAGTTTCAAGTTCATCTATTTATATAGGAGAGAACAGAGGGAAACAAAATATAAAAACTGCTACTGTAGACGAACGCTTCAACCTAGAAGAACAAAATTTGGTGAGTCAAGTGGGATTTGTGTACTGATCATTATCACCAAGTATCATCAAGTTTGGGTGAAAAAATATTTGCTGGTATTTCGGAAACTCGTTATTTCTTAGAAGCTTCTCAACCCATCTCAATGAAAGTACTTTTCCACAGTCTGTACTTAGGGCTACTTGAAGAGGAAATAAACCATAGAGACAAAACTGAGAACTCCTTCATTTTTTCAAGTTTCAAAGAGCTACTACAAACCATGTTGGATTTAGAGTTCCAAAATCATCTATCTATATAGGAGAGAACAGAGGGAAACCTAACTATAAAAACTGCTACTATAGACGAATGCATCAACCTAGAAGAACAAAATTTGCTGAGCCAAGTGTGATTTGTACTGATCACTACCACCAAGTATCATCAACATTGGGTGAAAAAATATTTGCTGATATTTTGGAAACTCGTTATTTCTTAGAAGCTTGGCAACCCATCTCAATGAAAGTGCATTCCACAGTCTGTGCCTAGGGCTACTTGAAGAGGAAACTAACCATAGAGACAAAACTGAGAACTCCTTTATTTTGTCAAGTTTCAAAGAGTTACTACAAACCATGTTGGATTTAGAGTTCCAAATTCATCTATCTATATAGGAGAGAACAGAGGGAAACCTAAATATAAAAACTGCAACTGTAGACGAACGCTTCAACCTAGAATAACAAAATTTGGTGAGCCAAGTGGGATTTGTGTACTGATCATTACCACCAAGTATCATCAAGTTTGGGTGAAAAAATATTTGCTGGTATTTCGGAAAATCGTAATTTCTTAGAAGCTTGGCAACCCCTCTCAATGAAGTTCTTTTCCACAGTCTGTGCCTAAGGCTACTTGAAGAGGAAACAAACCATAGAGACAAAACTGAGAACTCCTTTATTTTTTCAAGTTTCAAAGAACTACTACAAACCATGTGGATTTAGAGTTCCAAATTCTTCTATCTATATAGGAGAGAACAGAGGGTAACCTAAATATAAAAACTGCTACTGTAGACGAACGCTTCAACCTAGAAGAACAAAATTTGGTGAGCCAAGTGGGATTTGTGTCCTGATCATTACCACCAAGTATCATCAAGATTGGGTGAAAAAATATTTGCTGGTATTTCGGAAACTCGTTATTTCTGAGAAGCTTCTCAACCCATCTCAATGAAAGTACATTTCCACAGTCTGTGCCAAGGGCTACTTGAAGAGGAAACAAACCATAGAGAGAAAACTGAGAACTCCTTTATTTTTTTCAAGTTTCAAAGAGCTACTACAAACCATGTTGGATTTAGAGTTCCAAATACATCTATTTATATAGGAGAGAACACAGGGAAACCTAAATATAAAAACTGCTACTGTAGACGAACGCTTCAACCTAGAAGAACAAAATTTGGTGAGCCAAGTGGGATTTGTGTACTGATCATTACCACCAAGTATCATCAAGATTGGGTGAAAATATATTTGCTGGTATTTTGGAAACTCGTTATTTCTTAGAAGCTTTGCAACCCATCACAATTAAAGTGATTTCCACAGTCTGTGCATAGGGCTACTTGAAGAGGAAACAAACCATAGAGACAAAACTGAGAACGCATTTATTTTGTCAAGTTTCAAAGAGCTACTACAAACCATGTTGGATTTAGATTTCCAAATTCATCTATCTATATAGGAGAGAACAGAGGGAAACCTAAATATAAAAACTGCTACTGTAGACGAACGCTTCAATCTAGAAGAACAAAATTGGGTGAGCCAAGTGGGATTTGCTTACTGATCAAGAGCAACAAGTATCATCAAGATTGGGTGAAAAAATATTTGCTGGTATTTTGGAAACTCGTTATTTCATAGAAGCTTGGCAACACCTCTCAATGAAAGTGCTTTTCTACAGTCTGTGCCTAGGGCTACTTGAAGAGGAAACAAACCATAGAGACAAAACTGAGAACTTTTTTATTTTATCAAGTTTCAAAGAGCTACTACAAACCATGTTGGATTTAGAGTTCCAAATTCATCTATCTGTATAGGAGAGAACAGAGGGAAACCTAAATATAAAAACTGCTACTGTACACGAACGCTTCAACCTAGAAGAACTAAATTTGGTGAGCCATGTGGGATTTGTGTACTGATCATTAGCAACAAGTATCATCAAGATTGGGTGAAAAAATATTTGCTGGTATTTCGGAAACTCGTTATTTCTTACAAGCTTGGCAAACCCTCTCAGTTAAAGTGCTTTTCCACAGTCTGTGCCTAGGGCTACTTGAAGAGGAAACAAACCATAGAGACAAAACTGAGAACTTTTTTATTTTATCAAGTTTCAAAGAGCTACTACAAACCATGTTGGATTTAGAGTTCCAAATTCATCTATCTATATAGGAGAGAACAGAGAAAAACCTAAATATAAAAACTGCTACTGTAGACGAAAGCTACAAACAGGAAGAACAAAATTTGGTGAGCCAAGTGGGATTTGTGTACTGATCATTAGCAACAAGTATCATCAAGATTGGTTTAAAAAATATTTGCTGGTATTTTGGAAACTCGTTATTTCATAGAAGCTTGGCAACACCTCTCAATGAAAGTGCTTTTCTACATTCTGTGCCTAGGGCTTCTTGAAGAGGAAACAAACCATAGAGACAAAACTGAGAACTCCTTTATTTTGTCAAGTTTCAAAGAGCTACTACAATCCATGTTGGATTTAGAGTTCCAAATTCATCTATCTATATAGGAGAGAACAGAGAGATTCCTAAGTATAAAAACTGCTACTGTAGACGAACGCTTCAACCTAGAAGAACAAAATTTGGTGAGCCAAGTGGGATTTGTGTACTGATCATTACCACCAAGTATCATCAAGATTGGGTGAAAAAATATTTGCTGGTATTTCAGAGACTCGTTATTTCTTAGAAGCTTGGCAACCCCTCTCAATGAAAGTGCTTTTCCACAGTCTGTGCCTAGGGCTACTTGAAGAGGAAACAAACCATAGAGACAAAACTGAGAACTCCTTTATTTTATCATGTTTAAAATAGCTACTATAAACCATGTTGGATTTAGAGTTCCAAATTCATCTATCTATATATGAGAGAACAGAGTGAAACCTAACTATAAAAACTGCTACTGTAGACGAACGCTTCAACCTAGAAGAACAAAATTTAGTGAGCCAAGTGGGATTTGTGTACTGATCATTACCACCAAGTATCATCAAGATTGGGTGAAAATATGTTTGCTGGTATTTTGGAAACTCGTTATTTATTAGAAGCTTGGCAACCCATCTCAATGAAAGTGCTTTCCACAGTCTGTGCCTAGGGATACTTGAAGAGGAAACAAACCATAGAGACAAAACTGAGAACTCCTTTATTTTGTCAAGTTTCAAAGAGCTACTACAAACCATGTTCGATTTAGAGTTCCACATTCATCTATCTATATATGAGAGAAAAGAGTGAAACCTAACTATAAAAACTGCTACTGTAGACGAATGCATCAACCTAGAAGAACAAAATTTGGTGAGCCAAGTATGATTTGTGTACTGATCATGACCACCAAGTATCATCAACATTGGGTGAAAAAATATTTGGTGATATTTTGGAAGCTCGTTATTTCTTAGAAGCTTGGCTACCCATCTCAATGAAAGTGCTTTCCACAGTCTGTGCCTAGGGCTACTTGAGGAGGAAACTAACCATAGAGACAAAACTGAGAACTCCTTTATTTTTCAAGTTTCAAAGAGCTACTTCAAACCATGTTGGATTTAGAGTTCCAAATTCATCTATCTATATAGGAGAGAACAGAGGGAAACCTAAATATAAAAACTGCTACTGTAGACGAACGCTTCAACCTAGAAGAACAAAATTTGGTGAGCCAAGTGGGATTTGTGTACTGATCATTACCAACAAGTATCATCAAGATTGTTTAAAAAATATTTGCTGGTATTTCGGAAACTTGTTACTTCTTAGAAGCTTGGCAACCCCTCTCAACGAAAGTGCTTTTCCACAGTGTGTGCCTAGGGCTACTTGAAGAGGAAACAAACCATAGAGACAAAACTGAGAATTCCTTTATTTTGTCAAGTTTCAAAGGGGTACTAAAGAAACAAGTTGGATTTAGAGTTCCATATTTATCTATCTATATATGAGAGAACAGAGTGAAACCTAAATATAAAAACTGCTACTGTAGACGAACGCTTCAACCTAGAAGAACAAAATTTGGTGAGCCAAGTCGGATTTGTGTACTGATCATTACCACCAAGTATCATCAAGATTGGGTGAAAAAAATATTTGCTGGAATTTCAGAAACTCGTTATTTCTTAGAAGCTTGGCAACCCCTCTCAATGAAAGTGCTTTTCCACAGTCTGTGCCTAGGGCTACTTGAAGAGAAAACAAACCATAAAGACAAAACTGAGAACTATTTTTTTTTCTCAAGTTTCAAAGAGCTACAACAATCCAAGTTCGATTTAGAGTTCCAAATTCACCTATCTATATAGGAGAGAACAGAGAGAAACCTAAATATAAAAACTGCTACTGTAGACGAACGCTTCAACTTAGAAGAACGAAATTTGGTGAGCCAAGTGGGATTTGTGTACTGATCATTAGCAACAAGTATCATCAAGATTGCGTAAAAAATATTTGCTGGTATTTCGGAAACTCCTTATTTCTTAGAATCTTGGCAACCCCTCTCAATGAAAGTGCTTTTGCACAGTCTGTGCCTAGTGCTACTTGAAGAGGAAAGAAACCATAAAGACAAAACTGAGAACTCCTTTATTTTGTCAAGTTTCAAAGAGCTACTATAAACCATGTTGGATTTAGAGTTTCAAGTTCATCTATTTATATAGGAGAGAACAGAGGGAAACAAAATATAAAAACTGCTACTGTAGACGAACGCTTCAACCTAGAAGAACAAAATTTGGTGAGTCAAGTGGGATTTGTGTACTGATCATTATCACCAAGTATCATCAAGTTTGGGTGAAAAAATATTTGCTGGTATTTCGGAAACTCGTTATTTCTTAGAAGCTTCTCAACCCATCTCAATGAAAGTACTTTTCCACAGTCTGTACTTAGGGCTACTTGAAGAGGAAATAAACCATAGAGACAAAACTGAGAACTCCTTCATTTTTTCAAGTTTCAAAGAGCTACTACAAACCATGTTGGATTTAGAGTTCCAAAATCATCTATCTATATAGGAGAGAACAGAGGGAAACCTAACTATAAAAACTGCTACTATAGACGAATGCATCAACCTAGAAGAACAAAATTTGCTGAGCCAAGTGTGATTTGTACTGATCACTACCACCAAGTATCATCAACATTGGGTGAAAAAATATTTGCTGATATTTTGGAAACTCGTTATTTCTTAGAAGCTTGGCAACCCATCTCAATGAAAGTGCATTCCACAGTCTGTGCCTAGGGCTACTTGAAGAGGAAACTAACCATAGAGACAAAACTGAGAACTCCTTTATTTTGTCAAGTTTCAAAGAGTTACTACAAACCATGTTGGATTTAGAGTTCCAAATTCATCTATCTATATAGGAGAGAACAGAGGGAAACCTAAATATAAAAACTGCAACTGTAGACGAACGCTTCAACCTAGAATAACAAAATTTGGTGAGCCAAGTGGGATTTGTGTACTGATCATTACCACCAAGTATCATCAAGTTTGGGTGAAAAAATATTTGCTGGTATTTCGGAAAATCGTAATTTCTTAGAAGCTTGGCAACCCCTCTCAATGAAGTTCTTTTCCACAGTCTGTGCCTAAGGCTACTTGAAGAGGAAACAAACCATAGAGACAAAACTGAGAACTCCTTTATTTTTTCAAGTTTCAAAGAACTACTACAAACCATGTGGATTTAGAGTTCCAAATTCTTCTATCTATATAGGAGAGAACAGAGGGTAACCTAAATATAAAAACTGCTACTGTAGACGAACGCTTCAACCTAGAAGAACAAAATTTGGTGAGCCAAGTGGGATTTGTGTCCTGATCATTACCACCAAGTATCATCAAGATTGGGTGAAAAAATATTTGCTGGTATTTCGGAAACTCGTTATTTCTGAGAAGCTTCTCAACCCATCTCAATGAAAGTACATTTCCACAGTCTGTGCCAAGGGCTACTTGAAGAGGAAACAAACCATAGAGACAAAACTGAGAACTCCTTCATTTTGTCAAGTTTCAAAGAGCTACTACAAACCATGTTGGATTTAGAGTTCCAAAATCATCTATCTATATAGGAGATAACAGAGGGAAACCTAAACATAAAAACTGCTACTGTAGACGAACGCTTCAACCTAGAAGAACAAAATTTGGTGAGCCAAGTGGGATTTGTGTACTGATCATTACCACCAAGTATCATCAAGATTGGGTGAAAAAATATTTGCTGGTATTTCGGAAACTCGTAATTTCTTAAAAGATTGGCAACCCCTCTCAATGAAAGTGCTTTTCCACAGTCAGTGCCTACGGCTAATGGAAGAGGAAACAAACCATAAAGACAAAACTGAGAACTCCTTTATTTTTTCAAGTTTCAAAGAGCTACTATAAACCATGTTGGATTTAGAGTTCCAAATTCATCTATTTATATAGGAGAGAACAGAGGGAAACCTAAATATAAAAACTGCTACTGTAGAGAAACGCTTCAACCTAGAAGTACAAAATTTGGTGAGCAAAGTGGGATTTGTGTACTGATCATTACCACCAAGGATCATCAAGATTGGGTGAAAAAATATTTGCTGGTATTTCGGAAAATCGTAATTTCTTAGAAGCTTGGCAACCCCTCTCAATGAAAGTGCTTTTCCACAGTCTGTGCCTAGGGCTACTTGAAGAGGAAACAAACCATAGAGACAAAACTGAGAACTCCTTCTTTTTTTTCAAGTTTCAAGGAGCTACTACAAACCATGTTGGATTTAGAGTTCCAAATTCATCTATCTATATATGAGAGAACAGAGGGAAACCTAACAATAAAAACTGCTACTGTAGACGAACGGATCAACCTAGAAGCACAAAATTTGGTGAGCCAAGTGGGATTTGTGTACTGATCATTACCACCAAGTATCATCAAGATTGGGTACAAAAATATTTGCTGGTATTTCGGAAACTCGTAATTTCTTAGAAGCTTGGCAACCCCTCTCAATGAAAGTGCTTTTCCACAGTCTGTGCCTACGGCTACTTGAAGAGGAAACAAACCATAGAGCCAAAACTGAGAACTCCTTTATTTTATCGAGTTTCAAAGAGCTATTACAAACCATGTTGGATTTAGAGTTCCAAATTCATCTATCTATATAGGAGAGAACAGAGGGAAACCTAAATATAAAAACTGCTACTGTAGACGAACGCTTCAAACTAGAAGAACAAAATTTGGTGAGCCAAGTGGGATTTGTGTACTGATCATTACCACCAAGTATCATCAAGTTTGGGTGAAAAAATATTTGCTGGTATTACGGAAACTGTTATTTCTTAGAAGCTTCTCAACCCATCTCAATGAAAGTACATTTCCACAGTCTGTGCCTAGGGCTACTTGAAGAGGAAACTAACCATAGAGACAAAACTGAGAACTCCTTCATTTTGTAAAGTTTCAAAGAGCTACTACAAACCATGTTGGATTTAGAGTTCCAAAATCATCTATCTATATAGGAGAGAACAGAGGGAAACCTAAATATAAAAACTGCTACTGTAGACGAACGCTTCAACCTAGAAGAACAAAATTTGGTGAGCCGAGTGGGATTTGTGTACTGATCATTACCACCAAGTATCATCAAGATTGGGTAAAAAATATTTGCTGGTATTTCGGAAACTCGTTATTTCTTAGATGCTTGGCAAACCATCTCAGTGAAAGTGCTTTTCAACAGTCTGTGCCTAGGGCTACTTGAAGAGGAAACAAACCATAGAGACAAAACTGAGAACTATTTATTTTGTCAAGTTTCAAAGACCTACTATAAACTTTGTTGGATTTAGAGTTCCAAATTCATCTATTTATATAGAGGAGAACAGAGGGAAACAAAATATAAAAACTGCTACTGTAGACGAACGCTTCAACCTAGAAGTACAAAATTTGGTGAGCCAAGTGGGATTTGTGTACTGATCATTACCATTAAGTATCATCAAGATTGGGTCAAAAAATATTTGCTGGTATTTCGGAAACTCGTAATTTCTTAGAAGCTTGGCAACCCCTCTCAATGAAAGTGCTTTTCCATAGACTGTGCCTAGGGCTACTTGAAGAGGAAACAAACCATAGAGATAAAACTGAGAACTCCTTTATTTTGTCAAGTTTCAAAGAGCTACTACAAACCATGTTGGATTTAGAGTTCCAAATTCATCTATCTATATAGGAGAGAACAGAGGGAAACCTAAATATAAAAACTGCTACTGTAGACGAACGCTTCAACCTAGAAGAACAAAATTTGGTGAGCCAAGTGGGATTTGTGTAGTGATGATTACCACCAAGTATCATCAAGATTGGGTGAAAAAATATTTGCTGGTATTTCGGAAACTCGTAATTTCTTAGAAGCTTGGCAACCCCTCTCAATGAAAGTGCTTTTTTAAAGACTGTGCCTAGGTCTACTTGAAGAGGAAACAAACCATAGAGACAAAACTGAGAACTCCTTTATTTTGTCAAGGTTCAAAGAGCTACTATAAACCATGTTGGATTTAGAGTTCCAAATTCATCTATTTATATAGGAGAGAACAGAGGGAAACCTAAATATAAAAACTACTACTGTAGACGAACGCTTCAACCTAGAAGAACAAAATTTGGTGAGCCAAGTGGGATTTGTGTACTGATCATTAGCAACAAGTATCATCAATATTGGGTGAAAAAATATTTGCTGGTATTTCGGAAACTCGTAATTTCTTAGAAGCTTGGCAACCCCTCTCAATGAAAGTGCTTTTCCACAGTCTGTGCCTAAGGCTACTTGAAGAGGAAACAAACCATAGAGACAAAACTGAGAACTCCTTTATTTTCTCAAGTTTCAAGGAGCTACTACAAACCATGTTGGATTTAGAGTTCCAAATTCATCTATCTATATATGAGAGAACAGAGGGAAACCTAACTATAAAAACTGCTACTGTACACGAACGCATCAACCAAGAAAAACAAAATTTGGTGAGCCAAGTGGGATTTGTGTACTGATCATTACCACCAAGTATCATCAAGATTGGGTGCAAAAATATTTGCTGGTATTTCGGAAACTCGTAATTTCTTAGAAGCTTGGCAACCCCTCTCAATGAAAGTGCTTTTCCACAGTCTGTGCCTACGGCTACTTGAAGAGGAAACAAACCATAGAGACAAAAGTGAGAACTCCTTTATTTTCTCAAGTTTCAAGGAGCTACTACAAACCATGTTGGATTTAGAGTTCCAAAATCATCTATCTATA
The DNA here is from genome assembly GCF_048772815.1 of Callospermophilus lateralis. Lineage (NCBI taxonomy): Eukaryota > Metazoa > Chordata > Mammalia > Rodentia > Sciuridae > Callospermophilus > Callospermophilus lateralis. The sequence goes on along the minus strand of NW_027513847.1, from coordinate 57,869 downwards.
TAGGAGAGAACAGAGGGAAACCTAAATATAAAAACTGCTACTGTAGACGAACGCTTCAACCTAGAAGAACAAAATTTGGTGAGCCGAGTGGGATTTGTGTACTGATCATTACCACCAAGTATCATCAAGATTGGGTAAAAAATATTTGCTGGTATTTCGGAAACTCGTTATTTCTTAGAAGCTTGGCAACCCATCTCAGTGAAAGTGCTTTCCACAGTCTGTGCCTAGGACTACTTGAAGAGGAAACAAACCATAGAGACAAAACTGAGAACTTTTTTATTTTATCAAGTTTCAAAGAGCTACTACAAACCATGTTGGATTTACAGTTCCAAATTCATCTATCTATATATGAGAGAACAGAGGGAAACCTAACTATAAAAACTGCTACTGTAGACGAACGCTTCAACCTAGAAGAACAAAATTTGGTGAGCCAAGTGGGATTTGTGTCCTGATCATTACCAACAAGTATCATCAAGATTGGGTGAAAAAATATTTGCTGGTATTTCAGAAACTCGTTATTTCTTAGAAGCTTCTCAACCCATCTCAATGAAAGTACATTTCCACAGTCTGTGCCTAGGGCTACTTGAAGAGGAAACAAACAATAGAGACAAAACTGAGACTCCTTCATTTTGTCAAGTTTCAAAGAGCTACTACAAACCATGTTGGATTTAGAGTTCCAAAATCATCTATCTATATAGGAGAGAACAGAGGGAGACCTAAATATAAAAATTGCTACTGTAGACGAACGCTTCAACCTAGAAGAACAAAATTTGGTGAGCCAAGTGGGATTTGTGTACTGATCATTACCACCAAGTATCATCAAGATTGGGTGAAAAAATATTTGCTGGTATTTCGAAAACTCGTAATTTCTTAGAAGATTGGCAACCCCTCTCAATGAAAGTGCTTTTCCACAGTCACTCCCTAGGGCTAATGGAAGAGGAAACAAACCATAAAGACAAAACTGAGAACTCCTTTATTTTTTCAAGTTTCAAAGAGCTACTATAAACCATATTGGATTTAGAGTTCCAAATTCATCTATTTATATAGGAGAGAAAAGAGGGAAACCTAAATATAAAAACTGCTACTGTAGACGAACGCTTCAACCTAGAAGTAAAAAATTTGGTGAGCCAAGTGGGATTTGTGTACTGATCATTACCACCAAGGATCATCAAGATTGGGTGAAAAAATATTGGCTGGTATTTCGGAAAATCGTAATTTCTTAGAAGCTTGGCAACCCCTCTCAATGAAAGTGCTTTTTCACAGTCTGTGCCTAGGGCTCCTTGAAGAGGAAACAAACCATAGAGACAAAACTGAGAACTCCTTTATTTTTTCAAGTTTCAATAAGCTACTACAAACCATGTTGGATTTAGAGTTCCAAATTCATCTATCTATATATGAGAGAACAGAGGGAAACCTAACTATAAAAACTGCTACTGTACACGAACGGATCAACCTAGAAGCACAAAATTTGGTGAGCCAAGTGGGATTTGTGTACTGATCATTACCACCAAGTATCATCAAGATTGGGTGCAAAAATATTTGCTGGTATTTCGGAAACTCGTAATTTCTTAGAAGCTTGGCAACCCCTCTCAATGAAAGTGCTTTTCCATAGACTGTGCCTAGGGCTACTTGAAGAGGAAACAAACCATAGAGATAAAACTGAGAACTCCTTTATTTTGTCAAGTTTCAAAGAGCTACTACAAACCATGTTGGATTTAGAGTTCCAAATTCTTCTATCCATATAGGAGAGAACAGAGGGAAACCTAAATATAAAAACTGCTACTGTAGACGAACGCTTAAAACTAGAAGAACAAAATTGTGTGAGCCAATTGGGATTTGTGTACTGATCATTACCACCAAGTATCATCAAGATTGGGTGAAAAAATATTTGCTGGTATTTCGGAAACTCGTAATTTCTTAGAAGCTTGGCAACCCCTCTCAATGAAAGTGCTTTTCCACAGTCTGTGCCTACGGCTACTTGAAGAGGAAACAAACCATAGAGCCAAAACTGAGAACTCCTTTATTTTATCGAGTTTCAAAGAGCTACTACAAACCATGTTGGATTTAGAGTTCCAAATTCATCTATCTATATAGGAGAGAACAGAGGGAAACCTAAATATAAAAACTGCTACTGTAGACGAACGCTTCAACCTAGAAGAACAAAATTTGGTGAGCCAAGTGGGATTTGTGTACTGATCATTACCACCAAGTATCATCAAGATTGGGTAAAAAATATTTGCTGGTATTTCGGAAACTCGTTTTGTCTTAGAAGCTTGGCAACCCCTCTCAATGAAAGTGCTTTTCCACAGTCTGTGCCTAGGGCTACTGGAAGAGGAAACAAACCATAGAGACAAAACTGAGAACTCCTTCATTTTGTCAAGTTTCAAAGAGCTACTACAAACCATGTTGGATTTAGAGTTCCAAATCATCTATCTATATAGGAGAGAACAGAGGGAAACCTAAATATAAAAACTGATACTGTAGACGAACGCTTCAACCTAGAAGTACAAAATTTGGTGAGCCAAGTGGGATTTGTGTACTGATCATTACCACCAAGTATCATCAAGATTGGGTGAAAAAATATTTGCTGGTATTTCGGAAACTCGTAATTTCTTAGAAGCTTGGCAACCCCTCTCAATGAAAGTGCTTTTCCACAGTCTGTGCCTAAGGCTACTTGAAGAGGAAACAAACCATAGAGACAAAACTGAGAACTCCTTTATTTTCTCAAGTTTCAAGGAGCTACTACAAACCATGTTGGATTTAGAGTTCCAAATTCATCTATCTATATATGAGAGAACAGAGGGAAACCTAACTATAAAAACTGCTACTGTACACGAACGCATCAACCTAGAAAAACAAAATTTGGTGAGCCAAGTGGGATTTGTGTACTGATCATTACCACCAAGTAACATCAAGATTGGGTGCAAAAATACTTGCTGGTATTTCGGAAACTCGTAATTTCTTAGAAGCTTGGCAACCCCTCTCAATGAAAGTGCTTTTCTACAGTCTGTGCCTACGGCTACTTGAAGAGGAAACAAACCATAGAGACAAAACTGAGAACTCCTTTATTTTCTCAAGTTTCAAGGAGCTACTACAAACCATGTTGGATTTAGAGTTCCAAAATCATCTATCTATATAGGAGAGAACAGAGGGAAACCTAAATATAAAAACTGCTACTGTAGACGAACGCTTCAACCTAGAAGAACAAAATTTGGTGAGCCGAGTGGGATTTGTGTACTGATCATTACCACCAAGTATCATCAAGATTGGGTAAAAAATATTTGCTGGTATTTCGGAAACTCGTTATTTCTTAGAAGCTTGGCAACCCATCTCAGTGAAAGTGCTTTCCACAGTCTGTGCCTAGGACTACTTGAAGAGGAAACAAACCATAGAGACAAAACTGAGAACTTTTTTATTTTATCAAGTTTCAAAGAGCTACTACAAACCATGTTGGATTTAGAGTTCCAAATTCATCTATCTATATATCAGAGAATCGAGGGAAACCTAAATATAAAAACTGCTACTGTAGACGAACGCTTCAACCTAGAAGAACAAAATTTGGTGAGCCAAGTGGGATTTGTGTCCTGATCATTACCAACAAGTATCATCAAGATTGGGTGAAAAAATATTTGCTGGTATTTCGGAAACTCGTTATTTCTTAGAAGCTTCTCAACCCATCTCAATGAAAGCACATTTCCACAGTCTGTGCCTAGGGCTACTTGAAGAGGAAACAAACAATAGAGACAAAACTGAGACTCCTTCATTTTGTCAAGTTTCAAAGAGCTACTACAAACCATGTTGGATTTCGAGTTCCAAAATCATCTATCTATATAGGAGAGAACAGAGGGAGACCTAAATATAAAAATTGCGACTGTAGACGAACGCTTCAACCTAGAAGAACAAAATTTGGTGAGCCAAGTGGGATTTGTGTACTGATCATTACCACCAAGTATCATCAAGATTGGGTGAAAAAATATTTGCTGGTATTTCGAAAACTCGTAATTTCTTAGAAGATTGGCACCCCTCTCAATGAAAGTGCTTTTCCACAGTCACTCCCTAGGGCTAATGGAAGAGGAAACAAACCATAAAGACAAAACTGAGAACTCCTTTATTTTTTCAAGTTTCAAAGAGCTACTATAAACCATATTGGATTTAGAGTTCCAAATTCATCTATTTATATAGGAGAGAAAAGAGGGAAACCTAAATATAAAAACTGCTACTGTAGACGAACGCTTCAACCTAGAAGTAAAAAATTTGGTGAGCCAAGTGGGATTTGTGTACTGATCATTACCACCAAGGATCATCAAGATTGGGTGAAAAAATATTTGCTGGTATTTCGGAAAATCGTAATTTCTTAGAAGCTTGGCAACCCCTCTCAATGAAAGTGCTTTTTCACAGTCTGTGCCTAGGGCTCCTTGAAGAGGAAACAAACCATAGAGACAAAACTGAGAACTCCTTTATTTTTTCAAGTTTCAATAAGCTACTACAAACCATGTTGGATTTAGAGTTCCAAATTCATCTATCTATATAGGAGAGAACAGAGGGAAACCTAAATATAAAAACTGCTACTGTAGACGAACGCTTCAACCTAGAAGAACAAAATTTGGTGAGCCGAGTGGGATTTGTGTACTGATCATTACCACCAAGTATCATCAAGATTGGGTAAAAAATATTTGCTGGTATTTCGGAAACTCGTTATTTCTTAGAAGCTTGGCAACCCATCTCAGTGAAAGTGCTTTCCACAGTCTGTGCCTAGGACTACTTGAAGAGGAAACAAACCATAGAGACAAAACTGAGAACTTTTTTATTTTATCAAGTTTCAAAGAGCTACTACAAACCATGTTGGATTTAGAGTTCCAAATTCATCTATCTATATATCAGAGAATCGAGGGAAACCTAAATATAAAAACTGCTACTGTAGACGAACGCTTCAACCTAGAAGAACAAAATTTGGTGAGCCAAGTGGGATTTGTGTCCTGATCATTACCAACAAGTATCATCAAGATTGGGTGAAAAAATATTTGCTGGTATTTCGGAAACTCGTTATTTCTTAGAAGCTTCTCAACCCATCTCAATGAAAGTACATTTCCACAGTCTGTGCCTAGGGCTACTTGAAGAGGAAACAAACAATAGAGACAAAACTGAGACTCCTTCATTTTGTCAAGTTTCAAAGAGCTACTACAAACCATGTTGGATTTAGAGTTCCAAAATCATCTATCTATATAGGAGAGAACAGAGGGAGACCTAAATATAAAAATTGCGACTGTAGACGAACGCTTCAACCTAGAAGAACAAAATTTGGTGAGCCAAGTGGGATTTGTGTACTGATCATTACCACCAAGTATCATCAAGATTGGGTGAAAAAATATTTGCTGGTATTTCGAAAACTCGTAATTTCTTAGAAGATTGGCAACCCCTCTCAATGAAAGTGCTTTTCCACAGTCACTCCCTAGGGCTAATGGAAGAGGAAACAAACCATAAAGACAAAACTGAGAACTCCTTTATTTTTTCAAGTTTCAAAGAGCTACTATAAACCATATTGGATTTAGAGTTCCAAATTCATCTATTTATATAGGAGAGAAAAGAGGGAAACCTAAATATAAAAACTGCTACTGTAGACGAACGCTTCAACCTAGAAGTAAAAAATTTGGTGAGCCAAGTGGGATTTGTGTACTGATCATTACCACCAAGGATCATCAAGATTGGGTGAAAAAATATTGGCTGGTATTTCGGAAAATCGTAATTTCTTAGAAGCTTGGCAACCCCTCTCAATGAAAGTGCTTTTTCACAGTCTGTGCCTAGGGCTCCTTGAAGAGGAAACAAACCATTGAGACAAAACTGAGAACTCCTTTATTTTTTCAAGTTTCAATAAGCTACTACAAACCATGTTGGATTTAGAGTTCCAAATTCATCTATCTATATATGAGAGAACAGAGGGAAACCTAACTATAAAAACTGCTACTGTACACGAACGGATCAACCTAGAAGCACAAAATTTGGTGAGCCAAGTGGGATTTGTGTACTGATCATTACCACCAAGTATCATCAAGATTGGGTGCAAAAATATTTGCTGGTATTTCGGAAACTCGTAATTTCTTAGAAGCTTGGCAACCCCTCTCAATGAAAGTGCTTTTCCATAGACTGTGCCTAGGGCTACTTGAAGAGGAAACAAACCATAGAGATAAAACTGAGAACTCCTTTATTTTGTCAAGTTTCAAAGAGCTACTACAAACCATGTTGGATTTAGAGTTCCAAATTCATCTATCTATATAGGAGAGAACAGAGGGAAACCTAAATATAAAAACTGCTACTGTAGACGAACGCTTAAAACTAGAAGAACAAAATTTTGTGAGCCAATTGGGATTTGTGTACTGATCATTACCACCAAGTATCATCAAGATTGGGTGAAAAAATATTTGCTGGTATTTCGGAAACTCGTAATTTCTTAGAAGCTTGGCAACCCCTCTCAATGAAAGTGCTTTTCCACAGTCTGTGCCTACGGCTACTTGAAGAGGAAACAAACCATAGAGCCAAAACTGAGAACTCCTTTATTTTATCGAGTTTCAAAGAGCTACTACAAACCATGTTGGATTTAGAGTTCCAAATTCATCTATCTATATAGGAGAGAACAGAGGGAAACCTAAATATAAAAACTGCTACTGTAGACGAACGCTTCAACCTAGAAGAACAAAATTTGGTGAGCCAAGTGGGATTTGTGTACTGATCATTACCACCAAGTATCATCAAGATTGGGTAAAAAATATTTGCTGGTATTTCGGAAACTCGTTTTTGTCTTAGAAGCTTGGCAACCCCTCTCAATGAAAGTGCTTTTCCACAGTCTGTGCCTAGGGCTACTGGAAGAGGAAACAAACCATAGAGACAAAACTGAGAACTCCTTCATTTTGTCAAGTTTCAAAGAGCTACTACAAACCATGTTGGATTTAGAGTTCCAAAATCATCTGTCTATATAGGAGAGAACAGAGGGAAACCTAAATATAAAAACTGATACTGTAGACGAACGCTTCAACCTAGAAGTACAAAATTTGGTGAGCCAAGTGGGATTTGTGTACTGATCATTACCACCAAGTATCATCAAGATTGGGTGAAAAAATATTTGCTGGTATTTCGGAAACTCGTAATTTCTTAGAAGCTTGGCAACCCCTCTCAATGAAAGTGCTTTTCCACAGTCTGTGCCTAAGGCTACTTGAAGAGGAAACAAACCATAGAGACAAAACTGAGAACTCCTTTATTTTCTCAAGTTTCAAGGAGCTACTACAAACCATGTTGGATTTAGAGTTCCAAATTCATCTATCTATATATGAGAGAACAGAGGGAAACCTAACTATAAAAACTGCTACTGTACACGAACGCATCAACCTAGAAAAACAAAATTTGGTGAGCCAAGTGGGATTTGTGTACTGATCATTACCACCAAGTATCATCAAGATTGGGTGCAAAAATACTTGCTGGTATTTCGGAAACTCGTAATTTCTTAGAAGCTTGGCAACCCCTCTCAATGAAAGTGCTTTTCTACAGTCTGTGCCTACGGCTACTTGAAGAGGAAACAAACCATAGAGACAAAACTGAGAACTCCTTTATTTTCTCAAGTTTCAAGGAGCTACTACAAACCATGTTGGATTTAGAGTTCCAAAATCATCTATCTATATAGGAGAGAACAGAGGGAAACCTAAATATAAAAACTGCTACTGTAGACGAACGCTTCAACCTAGAAGAACAAAATTTGGTGAGCCGAGTGGGATTTGTGTACTGATCATTACCACCAAGTATCATCAAGATTGGGTAAAAAATATTTGCTGGTATTTCGGAAACTCGTTATTTCTTAGAAGCTTGGCAACCCATCTCAGTGAAAGTGCTTTCCACAGTCTGTGCCTAGGACTACTTGAAGAGGAAACAAACCATAGAGACAAAACTGAGAACTTTTTTATTTTATCAAGTTTCAAAGAGCTACTACAAACCATGTTGGATTTAGAGTTCCAAATTCATCTATCTATATATCAGAGAATCGAGGGAAACCTAAATATAAAAACTGCTACTGTAGACGAACGCTTCAACCTAGAAGAACAAAATTTGGTGAGCCAAGTGGGATTTGTGTACTGATCATTACCACCAAGTATCATCAAGATTGGGTGAAAAAATATTTGCTGGTATTTCGAAAACTCGTAATTTCTTAGAAGATTGGCAACCCCTCTCAATGAAAGTGCTTTTCCACAGTCACTCCCTAGGGCTAATGGAAGAGGAAACAAACCATAAAGACAAAACTGAGAACTCCTTTATTTTTTCAAGTTTCAAAGAGCTACTATAAACCATATTGGATTTAGAGTTCCAAATTCATCTATTTATATAGGAGAGAAAAGAGGGAAACCTAAATATAAAAACTGCTACTGTAGACGAACGCTTCAACCTAGAAGTAAAAAATTTGGTGAGCCAAGTGGGATTTGTGTACTGATCATTACCACCAAGGATCATCAAGATTGGGTGAAAAAATATTTGCTGGTATTTCGGAAAATCGTAATTTCTTAGAAGCTTGGCCACCCCTCTCAATGAAAGTGCTTTTTCACAGTCTGTGCCTAGGGCTCCTTGAAGAGGAAACAAACCATAGAGACAAAACTGAGAACTCCTTCATTTTGTCAAGTTTCAAAGAGCTACTACAAACCATGTTGGATTTAGAGTTCCAAATTCATCTATCTATATATGAGAGAACAGAGGGAAACCTAACTATAAAAACTGCTACTGTACACGAACGGATCAACCTAGAAGCACAAAATTTGGTGAGCCAAGTGGGATTTGTGTACTGATCATTACCACCAAGTATCATCAAGATTGGGTGCAAAAATATTTGCTGGTATTTCGGAAACTCGTAATTTCTTAGAAGCTTGGCAAACCCTCTAAATGAAAGTGCTTTTCCATAGACTGTGCCTAGGGCTACTTGAAGAGGAAACAAACCATAGAGATAAAACTGAGAACTCCTTTATTTTGTCAAGTTTCAAAGAGCTATTACAAACCATGTTGGATTTAGAGTTCCAAATTCATCTATCTATATAGGAGAGAACAGAGGGAAACCTAAATATAAAAACTGCTACTGTAGACGAACGCTTAAATCTAGAAGAACAAAATTTTGTGAGCCAATTGGGATTTGTGTACTGATCATTACCACCAAGTATCATCAAGTTTGGGTGAAAAATATTTGCTGGTATTTCGGTAACTCGTTATTTCTTAGAAGCTTCTCAATCCATCTCAATGAAAGTACTTTTCCACAGTCTGTGCCTACGGCTACTTGAAGAGGAAACAAACCATAGAGACAAAACTGAGAACTCCTTCATTTTGTCAAGTCTCAAAGAGCTACAACAAACCATGTTGGATTTAGAGTTCCAAAATCATCTATCTATATAAAAGAGAACAGAGGGAAACCTAAATATAAAAACTGCTACTGTAGACGAACGCTTCAACCTAGAAGAACAAAATTTGGTGAGCCAAGTGGGATTTGTGTACTGATCATTAGCTCCACGTATCATCAAGATTGGGTGTAAAAATATTTGCTGGTATTTGGGAATCTTGTAATTTCTTAGAAGCTTGGCAACCCCTCTCAATGAAAGTGCTTTTCCACAGTCTGTGCCTAGGGCTACTTGAAGAGGAAACAAACCATAGAGACAAAACTGAGAACTTTTTTATTTTATCAAGTTTCAAAGAGCTACTACAAACCATGTTGGATTTAGAGTTCCAAATTCATCTATCTATATAGGAGAGAACAGAGGCAAACCTAAATATAAAAACTGCTACTGTAGACGAAAGCTACAAACAGGAAGAACACAATTTGGTGAGCCAAGTGGGATTTGTGTACTGATCATTACCACCAAGTATCATCAAGTTTGGGTGAAAAAATATTTGCTGGTATTTCGGAAACTCGTTATTTCTTAGAAGCTCAGCAACCCCTCTCAATGAAAGTGCTTTTCCACAGTCTGTGCCTAGGGCTACTTGAAGAGGAAACAAATCATAGAGACAAAACTGAGAACTATTTATTTTGTCAAGTTTCAAAGACCTACTATAAACTTTGTTGGATTTAGAGTTCCAAATTCATCTATTTATATAGAGGAGAACAGAGGGAAACAAAATATAAAAACTGCTACTGTAGACGAACGCTTCAACCTAGAAGTACAAAATTTGGTGAGCCAAGTGGGATTTGTGTACTGATCATTACCATCAAGTATCATCAAGATTGGGTGAAAAAATATTTGCTGGTATTTCGGAAACTCGGAATTTCTTAGAAGCTTGGCAACCCCTCTCAATGAAAGTGCTTTTCCACAGTCTGTGCCTAGGGCTACTTGAAGAGGAAACAAACCATAGAGACAAAACTGAGAACTTTTTTATTTTATCAAGTTTCAAAGAGCTACTACAAACCATGTTGGATTTAGAGTTCCAAATTCATCTATCTATATAGGAGAGAACAGAGGGAAATCTAAATATAAAAACTGCTACTGTAGACGAAAGCTACAAACAGGAAGAACAAACTTTGGTGAGCCAAGTGGGAATTGTGTACTGATCATTACCACCAAGTATCATCAAGTTTGGGTGAAAAAATATTTGCTGGTATTTCGGTAACTCGTTATTTCTTAGAAGCTTCTCAACCCATCTCAATGAAAGTACTTTTCCACAGTCTGTGCCTAGGGCTACTTGAAGAGGAAACAAACCATAGAGACAAAACTGAGAACTCTTTCATTTTGTCAAGTCTCAAAGAGCTACAACAAACCATGTTGGATTTAGAGTTCCAAAATCATCTATCTATATAAAAGTGTACAGAGGGAAACCTAAATATAAAAACTGCTACTGTAGACGAACGCTTCAACCTAGAAGAACAAAATTTGGTGAGCCAAGTGGATTTGTGTACTGATCATTACCACCAAGTATCATCAAGATTGGGTGAAAAAATATTTGCTGGTATTTCGGAAACTCGTTATTTCTTACAAGCTTGGCAACCCCTCTCAATTAAAGTGCTTTTCCACAGTCTGTGCCTAGGGCTACTTGAAGAGGAAACAAACCATAGAGACAAAACTGAGAACTTTTTTATTTTATCAAGTTTCAAAGAGCTACTACAAACCATGTTGGATTTAGAGTTCCAAATTCATCTATCTATATAGGAGAGAACAGAGGGAAACCTAAATATAAAATATGCTACTGTAGACGAAAGCTACAAACAGGAAGAACAAAATTTGGTGAGCCAAGTGGGATTTGTGTACTGATCATTACCACCAAGTATCATCAAGATTGGGTGAAAATATATTTGCTGGTATTTTGGAAACTCGTTATTTCTTAGAAGCTTTGCAACCCATCACAATTAAAGTGATTTCCACAGTCTGTGCCTAGGGCTACTTGAAGAGGAAACAAACCATAGAGACAAAACTGAGAACGCCTTTATTTTGTCAAGTTTCAAAGAGCTACTACAAACCATGTTGGATTTAGATTTCCAAATTCATCTATCTATATAGGAGAGAACAGAGGGAAACCTAAATATAAAAACTGCTACTGTAGACGAACGCTTCAACCTAGAAGAACAAAATTTGGTGAGCCAAGTGGGATTTGTGTACTGATCATTACCACCAACTATCATCAAGTTTGGGTGAAAAAATATTTGCTGGTATTTCGGAAACTCGTTATTTCTTAGAAGCTCGGCAACCCCTCTCAATGAAAGTGCTTTTCCACAGTCTGTGCCTAGGGCTACTTGAAGAGGAAACAAACCATAGAGAGAAAACTGAGAACTCCTTTATTTTTTTCAAGTTTCAAAGAGCTACTACAAACCATGTTGGATTTAGAGTTATAAATTCATCTATTTATATAGGAGAGAACACAGGGAAACCTAAATATAAAAACTGCTACTGTAGACGAACGCTTCAACCTAGAAGAACAAAATTTGGTGAGCCAAGTGGGATTTGTGTACTGATCATTACCACCAAGTATCATCAAGATTGGGTGAAAATATATTTGCTGGTATTTTGGAAACTCGTTATTTCTTAGAAGCTTTGCAACCCATCACAATTAAAGTGATTTCCACAGTCTGTGCATAGGGCTACTTGAAGAGGAAACAAACCATAGAGACAAAACTGAGAACGCATTTATTTTGTCAAGTTTCAAAGAGCTACTACAAACCATGTTGGATTTAGATTTCCAAATTCATCTATCTATATAGGAGAGAACAGAGGGAAACCTAAATATAAAAACTGCTACTGTAGACGAACGCTTCAATCTAGAAGAACAAAATTGGGTGAGCCAAGTGGGATTTGTTTACTGATCAAGAGCAACAAGTATCATCAAGATTGGGTGAAAAAATATTTGCTGGTATTTCGGAAACTCGTTATTTCTTACAAGCTTGGCAACCCCTCTCAGTTAAAGTGCTTTTCCACAGTCTGTGCCTAGGGCTACTTGAAGAGGAAACAAACCATAGAGACAAAACTGAAAACTTTTTTATTTTATCAAGTTTCAAAGAGCTACTACAAACCATGTTGGATTTAGAGTTCCAAATTCATCTATCTATATAGGAGAGAACAGAGAAAAACCTAAATATAAAAACTGCTACTGTAGACGAAAGCTACAAACAGGAAGAACAAAATTTGGTGAGCCAAGTGGGATTTCTGTACTGATCATTACCACCAAGTATCATCAAGTTTGGGTGAAAAATATTTGCTGGTATTTCGGTAACTCGTTATTTCTTAGAAGCTTCTCAATCCATCTCAATGAAAGTACTTTTCCACAGTCTGTGCCTAGGGCTACTTGAAGAGGAAACAAACCATAGAGACAAAACTGAGAACTCCTTCATTTTGTCAAGTCTCAAAGAGCTACAACAAACCATGTTGGATTTAGAGTTCCAAAATCATCTATCTATATAAAAGAGAACAGAGGGAAACCTAAATATAAAAACTGCTACTGTAGACGAACGCTTCAACCTAGAAGAACAAAATTTGGTGAGCCAAGTGGGATTTGTGTACTGATCATTACCACCAAGTATCATCAAGATTGGGTGAAAAAATATTTGCTGGTATTTCAGAGACTCGTTATTTCTTAGAAGCTTGGCAACCCCTCTCAATGAAAGTGCTTTTCCACAGTCTGTGCCTAGGGCTACTTGAAGAGGAAACAATCCATAGAGACAAAACTGAGAACTCCTTTATTTTATCATGTTTAAAATAGCTACTATAAACCATGTTGGATTTAGAGTTCCAAATTCATCTATCTATATATGAGAGAACAGAGTGAAACCTAACTATAAAAACTGCTACTGTAGACGAACGCTTCAACCTAGAAGAACAAAATTTAGTGAGCCAAGTGGGATTTGTGTACTGATCATTACCACCAAGTATCATCAAGATTGGGTGAAAATATGTTTGCTGGTATTTTGGAAACTCGTTATTTATTAGAAGCTTGGCAACCCATCTCAATGAAAGTGCTTTCCACAGTCTGTGCCTAGGGATACTTGAAGAGGAAACAAACCATAGAGACAAAACTGAGAACTCCTTTATTTTGTCAAGTTTCAAAGAGCTACTACAAACCATGTTCGATTTAGAGTTCCACATTCATCTATCTATATATGAGAGAAAAGAGTGAAACCTAACTATAAAAACTGCTACTGTAGACGAATGCATCAACCTAGAAGAACAAAATTTGGTGAGCCAAGTATGATTTGTGTACTGATCATGACCACCAAGTATCATCAACATTGGGTGAAAAAATATTTGGTGATATTTTGGAAGCTCGTTATTTCTTAGAAGCTTGGCTACCCATCTCAATGAAAGTGCTTTCCACAGTCTGTGCCTAGGGCTACTTGAGGAGGAAACTAACCATAGAGACAAAACTGAGAACTCCTTTATTTTTCAAGTTTCAAAGAGCTAATTCAAACCATGTTGGATTTAGAGTTCCAAATTCATCTATCTATATAGGAGAGAACAGATGGAAACCTAAATATAAATACTGCTACTGTAGACGAACGCTTCAACCTAGAAGAACAAAATTTGGTGAGCCAAGTGGGATTTGTGTACTGATCATTACCAACAAGTATCATCAAGATTGTTTAAAAAATATTTGCTGGTATTTCGGAAACTTGTTACTTCTTAGAAGCTTGGCAACCCCTCTCAATGAAAGTGCTTTTCCACAGTGTGTGCCTAGGGCTACTTGAAGAGGAAACAAACCATAGAGAGAAAACTGAGAACTCCTTTATTTTTTTCAAGTTTCAAAGAGCTACTACAAACCATGTTGGATTTAGAGTTCCAAATTCATCTATTTATATAGGAGAGAACACAGGGAAACCTAAATATAAAAACTGCTACTGTAGACGAACGCTTCAACCTAGAAGAACAAAATTTGGTGAGCCAAGTGGGATTTGTGTACTGATCATTACCAACAAGTATCATCAAGATTGTTTAAAAAATATTTGCTGGTATTTCGGAAACTTGTTACTTCTTAGAAGCTTGGCAACCCCTCTCAATGAAAGTGCTTTTCCACAGTGTGTGCCTAGGGCTACTTGAAGAGGAAACAAACCATAGAGACAAAACTGAGAATTCCTTTATTTTGTCAAGTTTCAAAGGGGTACTAAAGAAACAAGTTGGATTTAGAGTTCCATATTTATCTATCTATATATGAGAGAACAGAGTGAAACCTAAATATAAAAACTGCTACTGTAGACGAACGCTTCAACCTAGAAGAACAAAATTTGGTGAGCCAAGTCGGATTTGTGTACTGATCATTACCACCAAGTATCATCAAGATTGGGTGAAAAAAATATTTGCTGGAATTTCAGAAACTCGTTATTTCTTAGAAGCTTGGCAACCCCTCTCAATGAAAGTGCTTTTCCACAGTCTGTGCCTAGGGCTACTTGAAGAGAAAACAAACCATAAAGACAAAACTGAGAACTCCTTTTTTTTCTCAAGTTTCAAAGAGCTACAACAATCCAAGTTCGATTTAGAGTTCCAAATTCACCTATCTATATAGGAGAGAACAGAGAGAAACCTAAATATAAAAACTGCTACTGTAGACGAACGCTTCAACTTAGAAGAACGAAATTTGGTGAGCCAAGTGGGATTTGTGTACTGATCATTAGCAACAAGTATCATCAAGATTGGGTAAAAAATATTTGCTGGTATTTCGGAAACTCCTTATTTCTTAGAATCTTGGCAACCCCTCTCAATGAAAGTGCTTTTGCACAGTCTGTGCCTAGTGCTACTTGAAGAGGAAAGAAACCATAAAGACAAAACTGAGAACTCCTTTATTTTGTCAAGTTTCAAAGAGCTACTATAAACCATGTTGGATTTAGAGTTTCAAGTTCATCTATTTATATAGGAGAGAACAGAGGGAAACAAAATATAAAAACTGCTACTGTAGACGAACGCTTCAACCTAGAAGAACAAAATTTGGTGAGCCAAGTGGGATTTGTGTACTGATCATTATCACCAAGTATCATCAAGTTTGGGTGAAAAAATATTTGCTGGTATTTCGGAAAATCGTAATTTCTTAGAAGCTTGGCAACCCCTCTCAATGAAGTTCTTTTCCACAGTCTGTGCCTAAGGCTACTTGAAGAGGAAACAAACCATAGAGACAAAACTGAGAACTCCTTTATTTTTTCAAGTTTCAAAGAACTACTACAAACCATGTGGATTTAGAGTTCCAAATTCATCTATCTATATAGGAGAGAACAGAGGGTAACCTAAATATAAAAACTGCTACTGTAGACGAACGCTTCAACCTAGAAGAACAAAATTTGGTGAGCCAAGTGGGATTTGTGTACTGATCATTACCACCAAGTATCATCAAGATTGGGTGAAAAAATATTTGCTGGTATTTCGGAAACTCGTAATTTCTTAGAAGCTTCTCAACCCATCTCAATGAAAGTACATTTCCACAGTCTGTGCCTAGGGCTACTTGAAGAGGAAACAAACAATAGAGACAAAACTGAGACTCCTTCATTTTGTCAAGTTTCAAAGAGCTACTACAAACCATGTTGGATTTAGAGTTCCAAAATCATCTATCTATATAGGAGAGAACAGAGGGAGACCTAAATATAAAAATTGCTACTGTAGACGAACGCTTCAACCTAGAAGAACAAAATTTGGTGAGCCAAGTGGGATTTGTGTACTGATCATTAGCACCAAGTATCATCAAGATTGGGTGAAAAAATATTTGCTGGTATTTCGAAAACTCGTAATTTCTTAGAAGATTGGCAACCCCTCTCAATGAAAGTGCTTTTCCACAGTCACTCCCTAGGGCTAATGGAAGAGGAAACAAACCATAAAGACAAAACTGAGAACTCCTTTATTTTTTCAAGTTTCAAAGAGCTACTATAAACCATATTGGATTTAGAGTTCCAAATTCATCTATTTATATAGGAGAGAAAAGAGGGAAACCTAAATATAAAAACTGCTACTGTAGACGAACGCTTCAACCTAGAAGTACAAAATTTGGTGAGCCAAGTGGGATTTGTGTACTGATCATTACCACCAAGGATCATCAAGATTGGGTGAAAAAATATTGGCTGGTATTTCGGAAAATCGTAATTTCTTAGAAGCTTGGCAACCCCTCTCAATGAAAGTGCTTTTTCACAGTCTGTGCCTAGGGCTCCTTGAAGAGGAAACAAACCATAGAGACAAAACTGAGAACTCCTTTATTTTTTCAAGTTTCAATAAGCTACTACAAACCATGTTGGATTTAGAGTTCCAAATTCATCTATCTATATATGAGAGAACAGAGGGAAACCTAACTATAAAAACTGCTACTGTACACGAACGGATCAACCTAGAAGCACAAAATTTGGTGAGCCAAGTGGGATTTGTGTACTGATCATTACCACCAAGTATCATCAAGATTGGGTGCAAAAATATTTGCTGGTATTTCGGAAACTCGTAATTTCTTAGAAGCTTGGCAACCCCTCTCAATGAAAGTGCTTTTCCATAGACTGTGCCTAGGGCTACTTGAAGAGGAAACAAACCATAGAGATAAAACTGAGAACTCCTTTATTTTGTCAAGTTTCAAAGAGCTACTACAAACCATGTTGGATTTAGAGTTCCAAATTCATCTATCTATATAGGAGAGAACAGAGGGAAACCTAAATATAAAAACTGCTACTGTAGACGAACGCTTAAAACTAGAAGAACAAAATTTTGTGAGCCAATTGGGATTTGTGTACTGATCATTACCACCAAGTATCATCAAGATTGGGTGAAAAAATATTTGCTGGTATTTCGGAAACTCGTAATTTCTTAGAAGCTTGGCAACCCCTCTCAATGAAAGTGCTTTTCCACAGTCTGTGCCTACGGCTACTTGAAGAGGAAACAAACCATAGAGCCAAAACTGAGAACTCCTTTATTTTATCGAGTTTCAAAGAGCTACTACAAACCATGTTGGATTTAGAGTTCCAAATTCATCTATCTATATAGGAGAGAACAGAGGGAAACCTAAATATAAAAACTGCTACTGTAGACGAACGCTTCAACCTAGAAGAACAAAATTTGGTGAGCCAAGTGGGATTTGTGTACTGATCATTACCACCAAGTATCATCAAGATTGGGTAAAAAATATTTGCTGGTATTTCGGAAACTCGTTTTGTCTTAGAAGCTTGGCAACCCCTCTCAATGAAAGTGCTTTTCCACAGTCTGTGCCTAGGGCTACTGGAAGAGGAAACAAACCATAGAGACAAAACTGAGAACTCCTTCATTTTGTCAAGTTTCAAAGAGCTACTACAAACCATGTTGGATTTAGAGTTCCAAAATCATCTATCTATATAGGAGAGAACAGAGGGAAACCTAAATATAAAAACTGATACTGTAGACGAACGCTTCAACCTAGAAGTACAAAATTTGGTGAGCCAAGTGGGATTTGTGTACTGATCATTACCACCAAGTATCATCAAGATTGGGTGAAAAAATATTTGCTGGTATTTCGGAAACTCGTAATTTCTTAGAAGCTTGGCAACCCCTCTCAATGAAAGTGCTTTTCCACAGTCTGTGCCTAAGGCTACTTGAAGAGGAAACAAACCATAGAGACAAAACTGAGAACTCCTTTATTTTCTCAAGTTTCAAGGAGCTACTACAAACCATGTTGGATTTAGAGTTCCAAATTCATCTATCTATATATGAGAGAACAGAGGGAAACCTAACTATAAAAACTGCTACTGTACACGAACGCATCAACCTAGAAAAACAAAATTTGGTGAGCCAAGTGGGATTTGTGTACTGATCATTACCACCAAGTATCATCAAGATTGGGTGCAAAAATACTTGCTGGTATTTCGGAAACTCGTAATTTCTTAGAAGCTTGGCAACCCCTCTCAATGAAAGTGCTTTTCTACAGTCTGTGCCTACGGCTACTTGAAGAGGAAACAAACCATAGAGACAAAACTGAGAACTCCTTTATTTTCTCAAGTTTCAAGGAGCTACTACAAACCATGTTGGATTTAGAGTTCCAAAATCATCTATCTATATAGGAGAGAACAGAGGGAAACCTAAATATAAAAACTGCTACTGTAGACGAACGCTTCAACCTAGAAGAACAAAATTTGGTGAGCCGAGTGGGATTTGTGTACTGATCATTACCACCAAGTATCATCAAGATTGGGTAAAAAATATTTGCTGGTATTTCGGAAACTCGTTATTTCTTAGAAGCTTGGCAACCCATCTCAGTGAAAGTGCTTTCCACAGTCTGTGCCTAGGACTACTTGAAGAGGAAACAAACCATAGAGACAAAACTGAGAACTTTTTTATTTTATCAAGTTTCAAAGAGCTACTACAAACCATGTTGGATTTAGAGTTCCAAATTCATCTATCTATATATCAGAGAATCGAGGGAAACCTAAATATAAAAACTGCTACTGTAGACGAACGCTTCAACCTAGAAGAACAAAATTTGGTGAGCCAAGTGGGATTTGTGTCCTGATCATTACCAACAAGTATCATCAAGATTGGGTGAAAAAATATTTGCTGGTATTTCGGAAACTCGTTATTTCTTAGAAGCTTCTCAACCCATCTCAATGAAAGTACATTTCCACAGTCTGTGCCTAGGGCTACTTGAAGAGGAAACAAACAATAGAGACAAAACTGAGACTCCTTCATTTTGTCAAGTTTCAAAGAGCTACTACAAACCATGTTGGATTTAGAGTTCCAAAATCATCTATCTATATAGGAGAGAACAGAGGGAGACCTAAATATAAAAATTGCGACTGTAGACGAACGCTTCAACCTAGAAGAACAAAATTTGGTGAGCCAAGTGGGATTTGTGTACTGATCATTACCACCAAGTATCATCAAGATTGGGTGAAAAAATATTTGCTGGTATTTCGAAAACTCGTAATTTCTTAGAAGATTGGCAACCCCTCTCAATGAAAGTGCTTTTCCACAGTCACTCCCTAGGGCTAATGGAAGAGGAAACAAACCATAAAGACAAAACTGAGAACTCCTTTATTTTTTCAAGTTTCAAAGAGCTACTATAAAGCATATTGGATTTAGAGTTCCAAATTCATCTATTTATATAGGAGAGAAAAGAGGGAAACCTAAATATAAAAACTGCTACTGTAGACGAACGCTTCAACCTAGAAGTAAAAAATTTGGTGAGCCAAGTGGGATTTGTGTACTGATCATTACCACCAAGGATCATCAAGATTGGGTGAAAAAATATTGGCTGGTATTTCGGAAAATCGTAATTTCTTAGAAGCTTGGCAACCCCTCTCAATGAAAGTGCTTTTTCACAGTCTGTGCCTAGGGCTCCTTGAAGAGGAAACAAACCATAGAGACAAAACTGAGAACTCCTTTATTTTTTCAAGTTTCAATAAGCTACTACAAACCATGTTGGATTTAGAGTTCCAAATTCATCTATCTATATATGAGAGAACAGAGGGAAACCTAACTATAAAAACTGCTACTGTACACGAACGGATCAACCTAGAAGCACAAAATTTGGTGAGCCAAGTGGGATTTGTGTACTGATCATTACCACCAAGTATCATCAAGATTGGGTGCAAAAATATTTGCTGGTATTTCGGAAACTCGTAATTTCTTAGAAGCTTGGCAAACCCTCTAAATGAAAGTGCTTTTCCATAGACTTTGCCTAGGGCTACTTGAAGAGGAAACAAACCATAGAGATAAAACTGAGAACTCCTTTATTTTGTCAAGTTTCAAAGAGCTATTACAAACCATGTTGGATTTAGAGTTCCAAATTCATCTATCTATATAGGAGAGAACAGAGGGAAACCTAAATATAAAAACTGCTACTGTAGACGAACGCTTAAAACTAGAAGAACAAAATTTTGTGAGCCAATTGGGATTTGTGTACTGATCATTACCACCAAGTATCATCAAGATTGGGTGAAAAAATATTTGCTGGTATTTCGGAAACTCGTAATTTCTTAGAAGCTTGGCAACCCCTCTCAATGAAAGTGCTTTTCCACAGTCTGTGCCTACGGCTACTTGAAGAGGAAACAAACCATAGAGCCAAAACTGAGAACTCCTTTATTTTATCGAGTTTCAAAGAGCTACTACAAACCATGTTGGATTTAGAGTTCCAAATTCATCTATCTATATAGGAGAGAACAGAGGGAAACCTAAATATAAAAACTGCTACTGTAGACGAACGCTTCAACCTAGAAGAACAAAATTTGGTGAGCCAAGTGGGATTTGTGTACTGATCATTACCACCAAGTATCATCAAGATTGGGTAAAAAATATTTGCTGGTATTTCGGAAATTCGTTTTGTCTTAGAAGCTTGGCAACCCCTCTCAATGAAAGTGCTTTTCCACAGTCTGTGCCTAGGGCTACTGGAAGAGGAAACAAACCATAGAGACAAAACTGAGAACTCCTTCATTTTGTCAAGTTTCAAAGAGCTACTACAAACCATGTTGGATTTAGAGTTCCAAAATCATCTATCTATATAGGAGAGAACAGAGGGAAACCTAAATATAAAAACTGATACTGTAGACGAACGCTTCAAACTAGAAGAACAAAATTTGGTGAGCCAAGTGGGATTTGTGTACTGATCATTACCACCAAGTATCATCAAGATTGGGTGAAAAAATATTTGCTGGTATTTCGGAAACTCTTAATTTCTTAGAAGCTTGGCAACCCCTCTCAATGAAAGTGCTTTTCCATAGACTGTCCCTAGGGCTACTTGAAGAGGAAACAAACCATAGAGACAAAACTGAGAACTCCTTTATTTTGTCATGTTTCAAAGAGCTACTACAAACCATGTTGGATTTAGAGTTCCAAATTCATCTATCTATATAGGAGAGAACAGAGGGAAACCTAAATATAAAAACTGCTACTGTAGACGAACGCATCAACCTAGAAGAACAAAATTTGGTGAGCCAAGTGGGATTTGTGTACTGATCATTAGCAACAAGTATCATCAAGATTGGGTAAAAAATATTTGCTGGTATTTCGGAAACTCGTTTTGTCTTAGAAGCTTGGCAACCCCTCTCAATGAAATTTTTTTTCACAGTCTGTGCCTAGGGCTACTTTAAGAGGAAACAAACCATAGAGACAAAACAGAGAATTCATTTATTTTGTCAAATTTCAAAGAGCTACTATAAACCATGTTGGATTTAGAGTTAGAAATTCATCTATTTATATAGGAGAGAACAGAGGGAAACCTAAATATAAAAACTGCTACTGTAGACGAACGCTTCAACCTAGAATTTCAAAATTTGGTGAGCCAAGTGGGATTTGTGTACTGATCATTACCAGCAAGTATCATCAAGATTGGGTGAAAAAATATTTGCTGGTATTTCGGAAACTCGTTATTTCTTAGAAGCTTCTCAACCCATCTCAATGAAAGTACATTTCCACAGTCTGTGCCTAGGGCTACTTGAAGAGGAAACAAACCATAGAGACAAAACTGAGAACTCCTTCATTTTGTCAAGTTTCAAAGAGCTACTACAAACCATGTTGGATTTAGAGTTCCAAAATCATCTATCTATATAGGAGAGAACAGAGGGAAACCTAAATATAAAAATTGCTACTGTAGACGAACGCTTCAACCTAGAAGAACAAAATTTGGTGAGCCAAGTGGGATTTGTGTACTGATCATTACCACCAAGAATCATCAAGATTGGGTGAAAAAATATTTGCTGGTATTTCGAAAACTCGTAATTTCTTAGAAGATTGGCAACCCCTCTCAATGAAAGTGCTTTTCCACAGTCACTCCCTAGGGCTAATGGAAGAGGAAACAAACCATAAAGACAAAACTGAGAACTCCTTTATTTTTTCAAGTTTCAAAGAGCTACTATAAACCATATTGGATTTAGAGTTCCAAATTCATCTATTTATATAGGAGAGAAAAGAGGGAAACCTAAATATAAAAACTGCTACTGTAGACGAACGCTTCAACCTAGAAGTAAAAAATTTGGTGAGCCAAGTGGGATTTGTGTACTGATCATTACCACCAAGGATCATCAAGATTGGGTGAAAAAATATTTGCTGGTATTTCGGAAAATCGTAATTTCTTAGAAGCTTGGCAACCCCTCTCAATGAAAGTGCTTTTTCACAGTCTGTGCCTAGGGCTCCTTGAAGAGGAAACAAACCATAGAGACAAAACTGAGAACTCATTTATTTTTTCAAGTTTCAAGGAGCTACTACAAACCATGTTGGATTTAGAGTTCCAAATTCATCTATCTATATATGAGAGAACAGAGGGAAACCTAACTATAAAAACTGCTACTGTACACGAACGGATCAACCTAGAAGCACAAAATTTGGTGAGCCAAGTGGGATTTGTGTACTGATCATTACCACCAAGTATCATCAAGATTGGGTGAAAAAATATTTGCTGGTATTTCGGAAACTCGTAATTTCTTAGAAGCTTGGCAACCCCTCTCAATGAAAGTGCTTTTCCACAGTCTGTGCCTAAGGCTACTTGAAGAGGAAACAAACCATAGAGACAAAACTGAAAACTCCTTTATTTTTTCAAGTTTCAAGGAGCTACTACAAACCATGTTGGATTTAGAGTTCCAAATTCATCTATCTATATATGAGAGAACAGAGGGAAACCTAACTATAAAAACTGATACTGTAGACGAACGCATCAACCTAGAAGAACAAAATTTGGTGAGCCAAGTGGGATTTGTGTCCTGATCATTACCACCAAGTATCATCAAGATTGGGTGAAAAAATATTTGCTGGTATTTCGGAACCTCGTTATTTCTTAGAATCTTGGCAACCCATCTCAGTGAAAGTGCTTTCCACAGTCTGGGCCTAGGACTACTTGAAGAGGAAACAAACCATAGAGACAAAACTGAGAATTTTTATTTTATCAAGTTTCAAAGAGCTACTACAAACCAAGTTGGATTTAGAGTTCCAAATACATCTATCTATATAGGAGAGAACAGAGGGAAACTAAATATAAACCTGCTACTGTAGATTAAAGCTTCAAACTAGAAGAACAAAATTTGGTGAGCCAAGTGGGATTTGTGTACTGATCATTACCACCAACTATCATCAAGATTGGGTGAAAAAATATTTGCTGGTATTTCGGAAACTTGTAATTTCTTAGAAGCTTGGCAACCCCTCTCAATGAAAGTGCTTTTCCATAGACTGTCCCTAGGGCTACTTGAAGAGGAAACAAACCATAGAGACAAAACTGAGAACTCCTTTATTTTGTCATGTTTCAAAGAGCTACTACAAACCATGTTGGATTTATAGTTCCAAATTCATCTATCTATATAGGAGAGAACAGAGGGAAACCTAAATATAAAAACTGCTACTGTAGACGAACGCATCAACCTAGAAGAACAAAATTTGGTGAGCCAAGTGGGATTTGTGTACTGATCATTACCTCCAAGTATCATCAAGATTGGGTAAAAAATATTTGCTGGTATTTCGGAAACTCGTTTTGTCTTAGAAGCTTGGCAACCCCTCTCAATGAAAGTGCTTTTCCACAGTCTGTGCCTAGGGCTACTGGAAGAGGAAACAAACCATAGAGACAAAACAGAGAATTCCTTTATTTTGTCAAATTTCAAAGAGCTACTATAAACCATGTTGGATTTAGAGTTCCAAATTCATCTATTTATATAGGAGAGAACAGAGGGAAACCTAAATATATAAACTGCTACTGCAGTCGAACGCTTCAACCTAGAAGTACAAAATTTGGTGAGCCAAGTGGGATTTGTGTACTGATCATTACCACCAAGTATCATCAAGATTGGGTGAAAAAATATTTGCTGGTATTTCGGAAACTCGTAATTTCTTAGAAGCTTGGCAACCCCTCTCAATGAAAGTGCTTTTCCACAGTCTGTGCCTAAGGCTACTTGAAGAGGAAACAAACCATAGAGACAAAACTGAGAACTCCTTTATTTTTTCAAGTTTCAAGGAGCTACTACAAACCATGTTGGATTTAGAGTTCCAAATTCATCTATCTATATATGAGAGAACAGAGGGAAACCTAACTATATAAACTGCTACTGTAGACGAACGCATCAACCTAGAAGAACAAAATTTGGTGAGCCAAGTGGGATTTGTGTCCTGATCATTACCACCAAGTATCATCAAGATTGGGTAAAAAATATTTGCTGGTATTTCGGAACCTCGTTATTTCTTAGAAGCTTGGCAACCCATCTCAGTGAAAGTGCTTTCCACAGTCTGGGCCTAGGACTACTTGAAGAGGAAACAAACCATAGAGACAAAACTGAGAATTTTTGTTTTATCAAGTTTCAAAGAGCTACTACAAACCAAGTTGGATTTAGAGTTCCAAATTCATCTATCTATATAGGAGAGAACAGAGGGAAACTAAATATAAACCTGCTACTGTAGATTAAAGCTTCAAACTAGAAGAACAAAATTTGGTGAGCCAAGTGGGATTTGTGTACTGATCATTACCACCAAGTATCATCAAGTTTGGGTGAAAAAATATTTGCTGGTATTTCGGAAAATCGTAATTTCTTAGAAGCTTGGCAACCCCTCTCAATGAAGTTCTTTTCCACAGTCTGTGCCTAAGGCTACTTGAAGAGGAAACAAACCATAGAGACAAAACTGAGAACTCCTTTATTTTTTCAAGTTTAAAAGAACTACTACAAACCATGTGGATTTAGAGTTCCAAATTCATCTATCTATTTAGGAGAGAACAGAGGGTAACCTAAATATAAAAACTGCTACTGTAGACGAACGCTTCAACCTAGAAGAACAAAATTTGGTGAGCCAAGTGGGATTTGTGTCCTGATCATTACCACCAAGTATCATCAAGATTGGGTGAAAAAATATTTGCTGTTATTTCGGAAACTCGTTATTTCTGAGAAGGTTCTCAACCCATCTCAATGAAAGTACATTTCCACAGTCTGTGCCAAGGGCTACTTGAAGAGGAAACAAACCATAGAGACAAAACTGTGAACTCCTTCATTTTGTCAAGTTTCAAAGAGCTACTACAAACCATGTTGGATTTAGAGTTCCAAAATCTTCTATCTATATAGGAGAGAACAGAGGGAATCCTAAATATAAAAACTGCTACTGTAGACGAACGCTTCAACCTAGAAGAACAAAATTTGGTGAGCCAAGTGGGATTTGTGTACTGATCATTACCACCAAGTATCATCAAGATTGGGTGAAAAAATATTTGCTGGTATTTCGGAAACTCGTAATTTCTTAAAAGATTGGCAACCCCTCTCAATGAAAGTGTTTTTCCACAGTCAGTGCCTACGGCTAATGGAAGAGGAAACAAACCATAAAGACAAAACTGAGAACTCCTTTATTTTTTCAAGTTTCAAAGAGCTACTATAAACCATGTTGGATTTAGAGTTCCAAATTCATCTATTTATATAGGAGAGAACAGAGGGAAACCTAAATATAAAAACTGCTACTGTAGAGGAACGTTTCAACCTAGAAGTACAAAATTTGGAGAGCAAAGTGGGATTTGTGTACTGATAATTACCACCAAGGATCATCAAGATTGGGTGAAAAAATATTTGCTGGTATTTCGGAAAATCGTAATTTCTTAGAAGCTTGGCAACCCCTCTCAATGAAAGTGCTTTTCCACAGTCTGTGCCTAGGGCTACTTGAAGAGGAAACAAACCATAGAGACAAAACTGAGAACTCCTTTATTTTTTCAAGTTTCAAGGAGCTACTACAAACCATGTTGGATTTAGAGTTCCAAATTCATCTATCTATATATGAGAGAACAGAGGGAAACCTAACTATAAAAACTGCTACTGTAGACAAACGGATCAACCTAGAAGCACAAAATTTGGTGAGCCAAGTGGGATTTGTGTACTGATCATTACCACCAAGTATCATCAAGATTGGGTGCAAAAATATTTGCTGGTATTTCGGAAACTCATAATTTCTTAGAAGCTTGGCAACCCCTCTCAATGAAAGTGCTTTTCCACAGTCTGTGCCTACGGCTACTTGAAGAGGAAACAAACCATAGAGCCAAAACTGAGAACTCCTTTATTTTATCGAGTTTCAAAGAGCTATTACAAACCATGTTGGATTTAGAGTTCCAAATTCATCTATCTATATAGGAGAGAACAGAGGGAAACCTAAATATAAAAACTGCTACTGTAGACGAAAGCTTCAAACTAGAAGAACAAAATTTGGTGAGCCAAGTGGGATTTGTGTCCTGATCATTACCACCAAGTATCATCAAGTTTGGGTGAAAAAATAATTGCTGGTATTTCGGAAACTTGTTATTTCTTAGAAGCTTCTCAACCCATCTCAATGAAAGTACATTTCCACAGTCTGTGCCTAGGGCTACTTGAAGAGGAAACAAACCATAGAGACAAAACTGAGAACTCCTTCATTTTGTCAAGTTTCAAAGAGCTACTACAAACCATGTTGGATTTAGAGTTCCAAAATCATCTATCTATATAGGAGAGAACAGAGGGAAACCTAAATATAAAAACTGCAACTGTAGACGAACGCTTCAAACTAGAAGAACAAAATTTGGTGAGCCAAGTGGGATTTGTGTACTGATCATTACCACCAAGTATCATCAAGATTGGGTGAAAAAATATTTGCTGGTATTTCGGAAACTCGTAATTTCTTAGAAGCTTGGCAACCCCTCTCAATAACAGTGCTTTTCTATAGACTGTGCCTAGGGCTACTTGAAGAGGAAACAAACCATAGAGACAAAAGTGAGAACTCCTTTATTTTGTCACGTTTCAAAGAGCTACTACAAACCATTTTGGATTTAGAGTTCCAAATTCATCTATCTATATAGGAGAGAACAGAGGAAAACCTAAATATAAAAACTGCTACTGTAGACGAACGCTTCAACCTAGAAGAACAAAATTTGGTGAGCCAAGTGGGATTTGTGTACTGATCATTACCACCAAGTATCATCAAGATTGGGTGAAAAAATATTTGCTGGTATTTCGGAAACTCGTAATTTCTTAGAAGCTTGGCAACCCCTCTCAATGAAAGTGCTTTTCCACAGTCTGTGCCTAAGGCTACTTGAAGAGGAAACAAACCATAGAGACAAAACTGAGAACTTTTTTATTTTATCAAGTTTCAAAGAGCTACTACAAACCATGTTGGATTTAGAGTTCCAAATTCATCTATCTATATATCAGATAATCGAGGGAAACCTAAATATAAAAACTGCTACTGTAGACGAACGCTTCAACCTAGAAGAAAAAAATTTGGTGAGCCAAGTGGGATTTGTGTCCTGATCATTACCACCAAGTATCATCAAGATTGGGTGAAAAAATATTTGCTGGTATTTCGGAAACTCGTTATTTCTTAGAAGCTTCTCAACCCATCTCAATGAAAGTACATTTCCACAGTCTGTGCCTACGGCTACTTGAAGTGGAAACAAACCATAGAGACAAAACTGAGAACTCCTTTATTTTGTCAAGTTTCAAAGAGCTACTACAAACCATGTTGGATTTAGAGTTCCAAAATCATCTATCTATATAGGAGAGAACAGAGGGAAACTTAAATATAAAAACTGCTACTGTAGACGAACGCTTCAACCTAGAAGAACAAAATTTGGTGAGCCAAGTGGGATTTGTGTACTGATCATTACCACCAAGTATCATCAAGATTGGGTGAAAAAATATTTGCTGGTATTTCGGAAACTCGTAATTTCTTAAAAGATTGGCAACCCCTCTCAATGAAAGTGCTTTTCCACAGTCAGTGCCTACGGCTAATGGAAGAGGAAACAAACCATAAAGACAAAACTGAGAACTCCTTTATTTTTTCAAGTTTCAAAGAGCTACTATAAACCATGTTGGATTTAGAGTTCCAAATTCATCTATTTATATAGGAGAGAACAGAGGGAAACCTAAATATATAAACTGCTACTGTAGAGGAACGCTTCAACCTAGAAGTACAAAATTTGGTGAGCCAAGTGGGATTTGTGTACGGATCATTACCACCAAGGATCATCAAGATTGGGTGAAAAAATATTTGCTGGTATTTCGGAAAATCGTAATTTCTTAGAAGCTTGGCAACCCCTGTCAATGAAAGTGCTTTTCCACAGTCTGTGCCTAGGGCTACTTGAAGAGGAAACAAACCATAGAGACAAAACTGAGAACTCCTTTATTTTTTCAAGTTTCAAGGAGCTACTACAAACCATGTTGGATTTAGAGTTCCAAATTCATCTATCTATATATGAGAGAACAGAGGGAAACCTAACTATAAAAACTGCTACTGTAGACGAACGGATCAACCTAGAAGCACAAAATTTGGTGAGCCAAGTGGGATTTGTGTACTGATCATTACCACCAAGTATCATCAAGATTGGGTGCAAAAATATTTGCTGGTATTTCGGAAACTCGTAATTTCTTAGAAGCTTGGCAACCCCTCAAATGGAAGTGCTTTTCCACAGTCTGTGCCTACGGCTACTTGAAGAGGAAACAAACCATAGAGCCAAAACTGAGAACTCCTTTATTTTATCGAGTTTCAAAGAGCTATTACAAACCATGTTGGATTTAGAGTTCCAAATTCATCTATCTATATAGGAGAGAACAGAGGGAAACCTAACTATAAAAACTGCTACTGTAGACGAACGCATCAACCTAGAAGAACAAAATTTGGTGAGCCAAGTGGGATTTGTATACTGATCATTACCACCGAGTATCATCAAGATTGGGTGAAAAAATATTTGCTGGTATTTCGAAAACTCGTTATTTCTTAGAAGCTTGGCAACCCATCTCAGTGAAAGTGCTTTCCACAGTCTGTGCCTAGGACTACTTGAAGAGGAAACAAACCATAGAGAAAAAACTGAGAACTTTTTTATTTTATCAAGTTTCAAAGAGCTACTACAAACCATGTTGGATTTAGAGTTCCAAATTCATCTATCTATATATCAGATAATCGAGGGAAACCTAAATATAAAAACTGCTACTGTAGACGAACGCTTCAACCTAGAAGAACAAAATTTGGTGAGCCAAGTGAGATTTGTGTCCTGATCATTACCACCAAGTATCATCAAGATTGGGTGAAAAAATATTTGCTGGTATTTCGGAAACTCGTTATTTCTTAGAAGCTTCTCAACCCATCTCAATGAAAGTACATTTCCACAGTCTGTGCCTACGGCTACTTGAAGAGGAAACAAACCATAGAGACAAAACTGAGAACTCCTTTATTTTTTCAAGTTTCAAAAAGCTACTACAAACCATGTTGGATTTAGAGTTCCAAATTCATCTATCTATATATGAGAGAACAGAGGGAAACCTAACTATAAAAACTGCTACTGTAGACGAACGGATCAACCTAGAAGCACAAAATTTGGTGAGCCAAGTGGGATTTGTGTACTGATCATTACCACCAAGTATCATCAAGATTGGGTGCAAAAATACTTGCTGGTATTTCGGAAACTCGTAATTTCTTAGAAGCTTGGCAACCCCTCTCAATGAAAGTGCTTTTCCACAGTCTGTGCCTACGGCTACTTGAAGAGGAAACAAACCATAGAGCCAAAACTGAGAACTCCTTTATTTTATCGAGTTTCAAAGAGCTACTACAAACCATGTTGGATTTAGAGTTCCAAATTCATCTATCTATATAGGAGAGAACAGAGGGAAACCTAAATATAAAAACTGCTACTGTAGACGAAAGCTTCAAACTAGAAGAACAAAATTTTGTGAACCAAGTGGGATTTGTGTCCTGATCATTACCACCAAGTATCATCAAGTTTGGGTGAAAAAATATTTGCTGGTATTTCGGAAACTTGTTATTTCTTAGAAGCTTCTCAACCCATCTCAATGAAAGTACATTTCCACAGTCTGTGCCTAGGGCTACTTGAAGAGGAAACAAACCATAGAGACAAAACTGAGAACTCCTTCATTTTGTCAAGTTTCAAAGAGCTACTACAAACCATGTTGGATTTAGAGTTCTAAGATCATCTATCTATATAGGAGAGAACAGAGGGAAACCTAAATATAAAAACTGCTACTGTAGACGAACGCTTCAAACCAGAAGAACAAAATTTGGTGAGCCAAGTGGGATTTGTGTACTGATCATTACCACCAAGTATCATCAAGATTGGGTGAAAAAATATTTGCTGGTATTTCGGAAACTCGTAATTTCTTAGAAGCTTGGCAACCCCTCTCAATAACAGTGCTTTTCCATAGACTCTGCCTAGGGCTACTTGAAGAGGAAACAAACCATAGAGACAAAACTGAGAACTCCTTTATTTTGTCACGTTTCAAAGAGCTACTACAAACCATGTTGGATTTAGAGTTCCAAATTCATCTATCTATATAGGAGAGAACAGAGGGAAACCTAAATATAAAAACTGCTACTGTAGACGAACGCTTCAACCTAGAAGAACAAAATTTGGTGAGCCAAGTGGGATTTGTGTACTGATTCTTACCACCAAGTATCATCAAGATTGGGTGAAAAAATATTTGCTGGTATTTCGGAAACTCGTATTTTCTTTGAAGATTGGCAACCCCTCTCAATGAAAGTGCTTTTCCACAGTCAGTGCCTAGGGCTAATGGAAGAGGAAACAAACCATAAAGACAAAACTGAGAACTCCTTTATTTTTTCAAGTTTCAAAGAGCTACTATAAACCATGTTGGATTTAGAGTTCCAAATTCATCTATTTATATAGGAGAGAACAGAGGGAAACCTAAATATAAAAACTGCTACTGTAGACGAACGCTTCAACCTAGAAGTACAAAATTTGGTGAGCCAAGTGGGATTTGTGTACTGATCATTACCACCAAGTATCATCAAGATTGGGTGAAAAAATATTTGCTGGTATTTCGGAAACTCGTTATTTCTTAGATGCTTGGCAAACCATCTCAGTGAAAGTGCTTTCCACAGTCTGGGCTAGGACTACTTGAAGAGGAAACAAACCATAGAGACAAAACTGAGAATTTTTATTTTATCAAGTTTCAAAGAGCTACTACAAACCAAGTTGGATTTAGAGTTCCAAATTCATCTATCTATATAGGAGAGAACAGAGGGAAACTAAATATAAAAACTGCTACTGTAGATGAAAGCTTCAAACTAGAAGAACAAAATTTGGTGAGCCAAGTGGGATTTGTGTACTGATCATTACCACCAAGTATCATCAAGATTGGGTGAAAAAATATTTGCTGGTATTTCGGAAACTCGTAATTTCTTAGAAGCTTGGCAACCCCTCAATGAAAGTGCTTTTCCACAGTCTGTGCCTACGGCTACTTGAAGAGGAAACAAACCATAGAGACAAAACTGAGAACTCCTTTATTTTATCGAGTTTCAAAGAGCTACTACAAACCATGTTGGATTTAGAGTTCCAAATTCATCTATCTATATAGGAGAGAACAGAGGGAAACCTAAATATAAAAACTGCTCCTGTAGACGAACGCTTCAACCTAGAAGAACAAAATTTGGTGAGCCCAGTGGGATTTGTGTACTGATCATTAGCAACAAGTATCATCAAGATTGGGTAAAAAATATTTGCTGGTATTTCAGAAACTCGTTATGTCTTAGAAGCTTGGCAACCCCTCTCAATGAAAGTGCTTTTCCACAGTCTGTGCCTAGGGCTACTGGAAGAGGAAACAAACCATAGAGACAAAACTGAGACTCCTTTATTTTGTCAAGTTTCAAAGAGCTACTATAAACCATGTTGGATTTAGAGTTCCAAATTCATCTATTTATATAGGAGAGAACATAGGGAAACCTAAATATAAAAACTGCTACTGTAGACGAACGCTTCAACCTAGAAGTACAAAATTTGGTGAGCCATGTGGGATTTGTGTACTGATCATTACCACCAAGTATCATCAAGATTGGGTGAAAAAATATTTGCTGGTATTTCGGAAACTCGTAATTTTTTAGTAGCTTGGCAACCCCTCTAAATGAAAGTGCTTTTCACAGTCTGTGCCTACGGCTACTTGAAGAGGAAACAAACCATAGAGACAAAACTGAGAACTCCTTTATTTTATCGAGTTTCAAAGAGCTACTACAAACCATGTTGGATTTAGAGTTCCAAATTCATCTATCTATATAGGAGAGAACAGGGGGAAACCTAAATATAAAAACTGCTACTGTAGACGAAAGCTTCCAACTAGAAGAACAAAATTTGGTGAGCCAAGTGGGATTTGTGTCCTGATCATTACCACCAAGTATCATCAAGTTTGGGTGAAAAAATATTTGCTGGTATTTCGGAAACTCGTTATTTCTTAGAAGCTTGGCAACCCATCTCAGTGAAAGTGCTTTCCACAGTCTGTGCCTAGGACTACTTGAAGAGGAAACAAACCATAGAGACAAAACTGAGAACTTTTTTATTTTATCAAGTTTCAAAGAGCTACTACAAACCATGTTGGATTTAGAGTTCCAAATTCATCTATCTATGTAGGAGAGAACAGAGTGTAACCTAAATATAAAACTGCTACTGTAGACGAACGCTTCAACCTAGAAGAACAAAATTTGGTGAGCCAAGTGGGATTTGTGTACTGATCATTACCACCAAGTATCATCAAGATTGGGTGAAAAAATATTTGCTGGTATTTCGGAAACTCGTAATTTCTTAGAAGCTTGGCAACCCCTCTCAATAACAGTGCTTTTCCATAGACTGTGCCTAGGGCTACTTGAAGAGGAAACAAACCATAGAGACAAAAGTGAGAACTCCTTTATTTTGTCACGTTTCAAAGAGCTACTACAAACCATTTTGGATTTAGAGTTCCAAATTCATCTATCTATATAGGAGAGAACAGAGGGAAACCTAAATATAAAAACTGCTACTGTAGACGAACGCTTCAACCTAGAAGTACAAAATTTGGTGAGCCAAGTGGGATTTGTGTACTGATCATTACCATCAAGTATCATCAAGATTGGGTGAAAAAAATATTTGCTGGTATTTCGGAAAATCGTAATTTCTTTGAAGCTTGGCAACCCCTCTCAATGAAAGTGCTTTTCCACAGTCTGTGCATAGGGCTACTTGAAGATGAAACAAACCATAGAGACAAAACTGAGAACTCCTTTATTTTTTCAAGTTTCAAGGAGATACTACAAACCATGTTGTATTTAGAGTTCCAAATTCAACTATCTATATATGAGAGAACAGAGGGAAACCTAACTATAAAAACTGCTACTGTAGACGAACGCATCAACCTAGAAGAACAATTTGGTGAGCCAAGTGGGATTTGTGTACTGACCATTACCACCAAGTATCATCAAGATTGGGTGAAAAAATATTTGCTGGTATTTCGGAAACTCGTTATTTCTTAGATGCTTGGCAAACCATCTCAGTGAAAGTGCTTTCCACAGTCTGGGCCTAGGACTACTTGAAGAGGAAACAAACCATAGAGACAAAACTGAGAATTATTATTTTATCAAGTTTCAAAGAGCTACTACAAACCAAGTTGGATTTAGAGTTCCAAATTCATCTATCTATATAGGAGAGAACAGAGGGAAGCTAAATATAAAAACTGCTACTGTAGATGAAAGCTTCAAACTAGAAGAACAAAATTTGGTGAGCCAAGTGGTATTTGTGTCCTGATCATTACCACCAAGTATCATCAATTTTGGGTGCAAAAATATTTGCTGGTATTTCGGAAACTCGTAATTTCTTAGAAGATTGGCAACACTTCTCAATGAAAGTGCTTTTCCACAGTCTGTGCCTACGGCTACTTGAAGAGGAAACAAACCATTGAGACAAAACTGAGAACTCCTTCATTTTATCGAGTTTCAAAGAGCTACTACAAACCATGTTGGATTTAGAGTTCCAAATTCATCTATCTATATAGGAGAGAACAGATGGAAACCTAAATATAAAAACTGCTACTGTAGACGAACGCTTCAACCTAGAAGAACAAAATTTGGTGAGCCAAGTGGGATTTGTGTACTGATCATTACCACCAAGTATCATCAAGATTGGGTGAAAAAATATTTGCTGGTATTTCGGAAACTCGTAATTTCTTAGAAGCTTGGCAACCCCTCTCAATGAAAGTGCTTTTCCACAGTCTGTGCCTAGGGCTACTTGAAGAGGAATCAAACCATAGAGACAAAACTGAGAACTCCTTTATTTTGTCAAGTTTCAAAGAGCTACTACAAACCATATTGGATTTAGAGTTCCAAATTCATCTATCTATATATGAGAGAACAGAGTGAAACCTAAATATAAAAACTGCTACTGTCGACGAACGCTTCAACCTAGAAGAACAAAATTTGGTGAGCCAAGTGGGATTTGTGTACTGATCATTAGCAACAAGTATCATCAAGATTGGGTGAAAAAATATTTGCTGGTATTTCGGAAACTCGTTATTTCTTAGAAGCGTGGCAACCCCTCTCAATGAAAGTGGTTTTCCACAGTCTTGCCTAGGGCTACTTGAAGAGGAAACAAACCACAGAGACAAAACTCAGAACTCCTTTATTTTGTGAAGTTTCAAAGAGCTACTACAAACCATGTTGGATTTAGAGTTCCAAATTCATCTATCTATATAGGAGAGAACAGAGGGAAACCTAAATATAAAATCTGATACTGTAGACGAAATATTCAAACTAGAAGAACAAAATTTGGTGAGCCAAGTGGGATTTGTGTACTGATCATTACCACCAAGTATCATCAACATTGGGTGAAAAAATATTTGCTGGTATTTCGGAAACTTGTAATTTCATAGAACCTTGGCAACCACTCTCAATGAAAGTGCTTTTCCACAGTCTGCGCCTAGGGCTACTTGAGGAGGAAACAAACCATTGAGACAAAACTGAGAACTCCTTTATTTTGTCAAGTTTCAAAGAGCTACTACAAACCATGTTGGATTTAGAGTTCCAAATTCATCTATCTATAAAGGAGAGAACAGAGGGAAACCTAAATATAAAAACTGCTACTGTAGACGAACTCTTCAACGTAGAAGAACAAAATTTGGTGAGCCAAGTAGGATTTGTGTACTGATCATTACCACCAAGTATCATCGAGATTGGGTGAAAAAATATTTGCTGGTATTTCGGAAACCCGTTATTTCTTAGAAGCGTGGCAACCCCTCTCAATGAAAGTGGTTTTCCACAGTCTGTTCCTAGGGCTACTTGAAGATGAAACAAACCATAGAGACCAAACTGAGAACTCCTTTATTTTGTCAAGTTTCAAAGAGCTACTACAAACCATGTTGGATTTAGAGTTCCAAATTCATCTATCTGTATACGAGAGAACAGAGGGAAACCTAAATATAAAAACTGCTACTGTAGACGAACGCTTCAACCTAGAAGAACTAAATTTGGTGAGCCACGTGGGATTTGTGTACAGATCATTACCACCAAGTATCATCAAGATTGGGTGAAAAAATATTTGTTGGTATTTCGGAAACTCGTTATTTCTTAGAAGCTTGGCAACCCCTCTCAATGAAAGTGCTTTTCCACAGTCTGTGCCTAGGGCTACTTGAAGAGGAAACAAACAATAGAGACAAATCTGAGAACTACTTTATTTTGTCAAGTTTCAAAGAGCTACTACAAACCAGGTTGGATTTAGAGTTCCAAATTTATCTATCTATATATGAGAGAACAGAGGGAAACCTAAATATAAAAACTGCTACTGTAGACAAACGCTTCAACCTAGAAGAACAAAATGTGGTGAGCCAAGTGGGATTTGTGTACTGATCACTACCACCAAGTATCATCAAGATTGGGTGAAAAAATATTTGCTGGCATTTCGGAAACTCGTTATTTCTTAGAAGCTTGGCAACCAATCTCAATGAAAGTGCTTTCCACAGTCTGTGCCTAGGGCTACTTTAAGAGGAAACAAACCATAGAGACAAAACTGAGAACTCCTTTATTTTGTCAAGTTTCAAAGAGCTACTACAAACCATGTTGGATTTAGAGGTCAAAATTCATCTATCTATATAGTAGAGAACAGAGGGAAACCTAAATATAAAAACTGCCACTGTAGACGAACGCTTCAACCTAGAAGAACAAAATTTTGGTGAGCCAAGTGGGATTGTGTACTGATCATTACCACCAAGTATCATCAAGATTGGGTGAAAAAATATTTGATGGTATTTCGGAAACTCGTTATTTCTTAGAAGCTTGGCAACCCCTCTCAATGAAAAAGCTTTTCCACAGTCTGTGCCTAGGGCTATGTGAAGAGGAAGCAAACCATAGAGACAAATCTGAGAACACCTTTATTTTGTCAAGTTTCAAAGAGCTACTACAAACCATGTTGGATTTAGAGTTCCAAATTCATCTATCTATATAGGAGAGAACAGAGGGAAACCTAAATATTAAAACTGCTACTGTAGACGAACGCTTCAACTTAGAAAACAAAATTTGGTAAGCAAAGTGGGAATTGTGTACTGATCATTACCACAAAGTATCATCAAATTTGGGTGAAAAAATATTTGCTGGTATTTCGGAAACTCGTTATTTCTTTGAAGCTTGGCAACCCCTCTCAATGAAAGTGCTTTTCCAGAGTCTGTGCCTAGGGCTACTTGAAGAGGAAACAAACCATAGAGACAAAACAGGGAATTTCTTTATTTTGTCAAGTTTCAAAGAGCTACTACAAACCATGCTGGATTTAGAGTTCCAAATTCATCTATCTATATAGGAGAGAACAGAGGGGGACGAAATATAAAAGCTGCTACTGTAGAAGAATGCTTCATCTTGGAAGAACAAAATTTGGTGAGCCATGTGGGATTTGTGTACTGATCATTACCACCAAGTATCATCAAGATTGGGTGAAAAAATATTTGCTGGTATTTCGGAAACTTGTAATTTCTTAGAAGCTTGGATACCCCTCTCAATGAAAGTGCTTTTCCACAGTCTGTGCCAAGGGCTACTTGAAGAGGAAACAAACCATAGAGACAAAACTGAGAACTCCTTTATTTTGTCAAGTTTCAAAGAGCTACTAAAAACCATGTTGGATTTAGAGTTTCAAATTCATCTATCTATATATGAGAGAACAGAGGGAAACCTAAATATAAAAACTGCTACTGTAGATGAACGCTTCAACCTAAAAGAACAGAATTTGGTGAGCCAAGTGGGATTTGTGTACTGATCATCAGCAACAAGTATCATCAAGATTGGCTGAAAAAATATTTGCTGGTATTTCGGAAACTCGTTATTTCTTAGAAGCTTGGCAACCCCTCCCAATGAAAGTGCTTTTCCACAGTCTGTGCCTAGGGCTACTTGAAGAGGAAACAAACCATAGAGACAAAACTGAGAACTCCTTTATTTTGTCAAGTTTCAAAGAGCTACTAAAAACCATGTTGGATTTAGAGTTCCAAATTCATCTATCTAAATAGGAGAGAACATACAGAAACCTAAATATAAAAACTGCTACTGTAGATGAATGCTTCAACCTAGAAGAACAAAATTTGGTGAGCAAAGTGGGATTTGTGTACTGATCATTACCACCAAGTATCATCAAGATTGGGTGAAAAAATATTTGCTGGTATTTCGGAAACTCGTAATTTCTTAGAAGCTTGGCAACCCCTCTCAATTAAAGTGCTTTTCTACAGTCTGTGCTAGGGCTACTTGAAGAGGAAACAAACCATAGAGACAAAACTGACAACTCCTTTATTTTGTCAAGTTTCAAAGAGCTACTACAAACCATGTTGGATTTAGAGTTCCAAATTCATATATCTATATAGGAGAGAACAGAGGGAAACCTAAATATAAAAACTGCTTTTGTAGACGAACGCTTCAACCTAGAAGAACAAAATATGGTGAGCCAAGTGGGATTTGTGTACTGATCATTACCACCAAGTATCATCAAGATTGGGTGAAAAAATATTTGCTGGTATTTTGGAAACTCGTTATTTCTTAGAAGCTTGGTAACCCATCTCAATGAAAGTGCTTTCCACAGTCTGTGCCTAGAGCTACTTGAAGAGGAAACCAACCATAGACACAAAACTGAGAACTCCTTTATTTTGTCCAGTTTCAAAGAGCTACTACTATCCATGTTGGATTTAGAGTTCCAAATTCATCTATCTATATAGGAGAGAACAGAGAGAAACCTAAATATAAAAAATGCTACTGTAAACGAACGATTCAACCTAGAAAAACAAAATTTGGTGAGCCAAGTGGGATTTGTGTACTGATCATTACCACCTAGTATCATCAAGATTGGGTGAAAAAATATTTGCTGGTATTTCGGAAACTCGTTATTTCTTAGAAGCTTGGCAACCCCTCTCAATGAAAAAGCTTTTCCACAGTCTGTGCCTAGGGCTATGTGAAGAGGAAGCAAACCATAGAGACAAATCTGAGAACACCTTTATTTTGTCAAGTTTCAAAGAGCTACTACAAACCATGTTGGATTTAGAGTTCCAAATTCATCTATCTATATAGGAGAGAACAGAGGGAAACCTAAATATAAAAACTGCTACTGTAGACGAACGCTTCAACTTAGAAAACAAAATTTGGTAAGCAAAGTTTGAATTGTGTACTGATCATTACCACAAAGTATCATCAAATTTGGGTGAAAAAATATTTGCTGGTAATTCGGAAACTCGTTATTTCTTTGAAGCTTGGCAACCCCTCTCAATGAAAGTGCTTTTCCACAGTCTGTGCCTAGGGCTACTTGAAGAGGAAACAAACCATAGAGACAAAACAGGGAATTTCTTTATTTTGTCAAGTTTCAAAGAGCTACTACAAACCATGCTGGATTTAGAGTTCCAAATTCATCTATCTATATAGGAGAGAACAGAGGGGGACCAAATATAAAAACTGCTACTGTAGACGAATGCTTCATCCTAGAAGAACAAAATTTGGTGAGCCATGTGGGATTTGTGTACTGATCTTTACCACCAAGTATCATCAAGATGGGGTGAAAAAATATTTGATGGTATTTCGGAAACTTGTAATTTCTTAGAAGCTTGGATACCCCTCTCAATGAAAGTGCTTTTCCACAGTCTGTGCCTAGGGCTACTTGATGAGGAAACAAACCATAGAGACAAAACTGAGAACTCCTTTATTTTGTCAAGTTTCAAA
Source organism: Callospermophilus lateralis (assembly GCF_048772815.1). Taxonomy (NCBI): domain Eukaryota; kingdom Metazoa; phylum Chordata; class Mammalia; order Rodentia; family Sciuridae; genus Callospermophilus; species Callospermophilus lateralis. Next base: position 18,558 of record NW_027513847.1, on the reverse strand, counting down.
GAGCTACTAAAAACCATGTTGGATTTAGAGTTTCAAATTCATCTATCTATATATGAGAGAACAGAGGGAAACCTAAATATAAAAACTGCTACTGTAGATGAACGCTTCAACCTAAAAGAACAGAATTTGGTGAGACAAGTGGGATTTGTGTACTGATCATCAGCAACAAGTATCATCAAGATTGGCTGAAAAAATATTTGCTGGTATTTCGGAAACTCGTTATTTCTTAGAAGCTTGGCAACCCCTCTCAATGAAAGTGCTTTTTCACAGTCTGTGCCTAGGGCTACTTGAAGAGGAAACAAACCATAGAGACAAAACTGAGAACTCCTTTATTTTGTCAAGTTTCAAAGAGCTACTAAAAACCATGTTGGATTTAGAGTTCCAAATTCATCTATCTAAATAGGAGAGAACATAGGGAAACCTAAATATAAAAACTGCTACTGTAGACGAATGCTTCAACCTAGAAGAACAAAATTTGGTGAGCAAAGTGGGATTTGTGTACTGATCATTACCACCAAGTATCATCAAGATTGGGTGAAAAAATATTTGCTGGTATTTCGGAAACTCGTTATTTCTTAGAAGCTTGGCAACCCCTCTCAATGAAAGTGCTTTTCTACAGTCTGTGCTAGGGCTACTTGAAGAGGAAACAAACCATAGAGACAAAACTGACAACTCCTTTATTTTGTCAAGTTTCAAAGAGCTACTACAAACCATGTTGGATTTAGAGTTCCAAATTCATATATCTATATAGGAGAGAACAGAGGGAAACCTAAATATAAAAACTGCTTTTGTAGACGAACGCTTCAACCTAGAAGAACAAAATATGGTGAGCCAAGTGGGATTTGTGTACTGATCATTACCACCAAGTATCATCAAGATTGGGTGAAAAAATATTTGCTGGTATTTTGGAAACTCGTTATTTCTTAGAAGCTTGGTAACCCATCTCAATGAAAGTGCTTTCCACAGTCTGTGCCTAGAGCTACTTGAAGAGGAAACCAACCATAGACACAAAACTGAGAACTCCTTTATTTTGTCCAGTTTCAAAGAGCTACTACTATCCATGTTGGATTTAGAGTTCCAAATTCATCTATCTATATATGAGAGAACAGAGTGAAACCTAAATATTAAAACTGCTACTGTAGACGAACGCTTCAACCTAGAAGAACAAAATTTGGTGAGCCAAGTGGGATCTGTGTACTGATCATTACCACCAAGTATCATCAAGATTGGTTGAAAAAATTTTTGCTGATATTTCGGAAACTCGTTATTTCTTAGAAGCTTGGCAAGCCCTCTCAATGAAAGTGCTTTTCCACAGTCTGTGCCTAGGGCTACTTGAAGAGGAAACAAACCATAGAACAAAACTGACAAAACCTTTATTTTGTCAAGTTCCAAAGAGCTACTACAAACCATGTTGGATTTAGTGTTCCAAATTCATCTATCTATATATGAGAGAACAGAGTGAAACCTAAATATAAAAACTGCTACTGTAGACGAACGCTTCAACCTAGAAGAACAAAATTTGGTGAGCCAAGTGGGATCTGTGTAGTGATCATTACCACCAAGTATCATCAAGATTGGGTGAAAAAATATTTGCTGGTATTTCGGAAACTCGTTATTTCTTAGAAGCTTGGCAACCCCACTAAATGAAAGTACTTTTCCACATTCTGTGCCTAGGGCTACTTGAAGAGGAAACAAACCATAGAGAGAAAACTGAGAACTCCTTTATTTTGTCAAGTTTCAAAGAGCTACTACTATCCATGTTGGATTAAGAGTTCCAAATTCATCTATCTATATAGGAGAGAACAGAGAGAAACCTAAATATAAAAACTGCTACTGTAAACGAACGCTTCAACCTAGAAGAACAAAATTTGGTGAGCCAAGTGGGATTTGTGTACTGATCATTACCACCTAGTACATCAAGATTGGGTGAAAAAATATTTGCTGGTGTTTCGGAAACTTGTAATTTCTTAGAAATTGGCAACCACGGTCAGTGAAAGTGCTTTTCCACAGTCTGTGCCTAGGGCTATTGAAGAGGAAACAAACCATAGAGACAAAATTGAGAAAACCTTTATTTTGTCAAGTTCCAAAGAGCTACTACAAACCATGTTGGATTTAGTGTTCCAAATTCATCTATCTATCTATAGGAGAGAACAGAGAGAAACCTAAATATAAAAACAGCTACTGTAGACGAATGCTTCAACCTAGAAGAACAAAATTTGGTGAGCCTAGTGGGATTTGTGTACTGATCATTACCACCAAGTATCATCAAGATTGGGTGAAAAAATATTTGCTGGTATTTCGGAAACTTGTAATCTTAGAAGCCTGGCAACCACTCTCAATGAAAGTGTTTTTCCACAGTCTGTGCCTAGGGCTACTTGAAGAGGAAACAAACCATAGGGAGAAAACTCAGAACTCCTTTATTTTGTCAAGTTTCAAAGAGCTTCTACAAACCATGTTGGATTTAGAGTTCCAAATTCATCTATCTATATATGAGAGAACAGAGTGAACCCTAAATATAAAAACTGCTACTGTCGAAGAACGCTTCAACCTAGAAGAACAAAATTTGGTGAGCCAAGTGGGATTTGTGTACTGATCATTACCACCAAGTGTTATCAAGATTGGGTGAAAAAATATTGGCTGGTATTTCGGAAACTCGTTATTTCGTAGAAGCTTGGCAACCCATCTCAATGAAAGTGCTTTCCACAGTCTGTGCCTTGGGCTACTTGAAGAGGAAACAAACCATAGAGACAAAACTGAGAACTCCTTTATTTTGTCAAGTTTCAAAGAGCTACTACAAATCATGTTGAATTTAGAGTTCCAAATTCATCTATCTATATAGGAGAGAACAGAGGGAAACCTAAATATAAAAACTGCTACTGTAGACGAAAGCTTCAAACTCGAAGAACAAAATTTGGTGAGCCAAGTGGGATCTGTGTACTGATCATTACCACCAAGTATCATCAAGATTGGTTGAAAAAATTTTTGCTGGTATTTCGGAAACTCGTAATTTCTTAGAAGCTTGGCAACCCCTCTCAATGAAAGTGCTTTTCCACAGTCTGTGCCTAGGGCTACTTGAAGAGGAAACAAACCATAGAGACAAATCTGAGAACTCCTTTATTTTGTCAAGTTTCAAAGGGCTACTACAAACCATGTTGGATTTAGAGTTCCAAATTCATCTATCTATATAGGAGAGAACAGAGGGAAACCTAAATATAAGAACTGCTACTGTCGACGAACGCTTCAACCTAGAAGAAAAAAATTTTGTGAGCCAAGTGGGACACGTGTACTAATCATAGACACCAAGTATCATCAAGATTGGGTGAAAAAATATTTGCTGGTATTTCGGAAACTCGTTATTTCTTAGAAGCTTGGCAACCCCTCTAAATGAAAGTGCTTTTCCACATTCTGTGCCTAGGGCTATTGAAGAGGAAACAAACCATAGAGACAAAATTGAGAAAACCTGTATTTTGTCACGTTACAAAGAGCTACTACAAACCATGTTGGATTTAGTGTTCCAAATTCATCTATCTATATATGAGAGAACAGAGTGAAACCTAAATATAAAAACTGCTACTGTAGACGAACGCTTCAACCTAGAATAACAAAATTTGGTGAGCCAAGTGGGATTTGTGTACTGATCATTACCACCAAGTATCATCAAGATTGGGTGAAAAAATATTTGCTGGTATTTCGGAAACTCGTTATTTCTTAGAAGCTTGGCAACCCATCTCAATGAAAGTGCTTTCCACAGTCTGTGCCTATGGCTACTTGAAGAGGAAACAAAACATAGAGACAAAACTAAGAACTCCTTTTTTTTGTCAAGTTTCAAAGAGCTACTACAAACCATGTTGGTTTTAGAGTTCCAAATTCATCTATCTATATAGGAGAGAACAGAGGGAAACCTAAATATTAAAAGTGCTACTGTAGACGAAAGCTTCAAACTAGAAGAACAAAATTTGTTGAGCCAAGTGTGATTTCTGTACTGATCATTACGACCAAGTATCATCAAGATTGGGTGAAAAAATATTTGCTGGTATTTCGGAAACTTGTAATCTTAGAAGCATGGCAACCCCTCTCAGTGAAACTGCTTTTCCACAGTGTGTGCCTAGGGCTACTTGAAGAGGACACAAACCATAGAGACAAAACTGAGAAAACCTTTATTTTTTCAAGTTTCAAAGAGCTACTACAATCCATGTTGGATTTAGAGTTCCAAATTCATCTATCTATATAGGAGAGAACAGAGAGAAACCTAAATATAAAAACAGCTACTGTAGACGAATGCTTCAACCTAGAAGAACAAAATTTGGTGAGCCTAGTGGGATTTGTGTACTGATCATTACCGCCAAGTATCATCAAGATTGGGTGAAAAAATATTTGCTGGTATTTCGGAAACTTGTAATCTTAGAAGCCTGGCAACCACTCTCAATGAAAGTGTTTTTCCACAGTCTGAGCCTAGGGCTACTTGAAGAGGAAACAAACCATAGAGAGAAAACTGAGAACTCCTTTATTTTGTCAAGTTTCAAAGAGCTACTACTATCCATGTTGGATTAAGAGTTCCAAATTCATCTATCTATATAGGAGAGAACAGAGAGAAACCTAAATATAAAAACTGCTACTGTAAACGAACGCTTCAACCTAGAAGAACAAAATTTGGTGAGCCAAGTGGGATTTGTGTACTGATCATTACCACCTAGTACATCAAGATTGGGTGAAAAAATATTTGCTGGTGTTTCGGAAACTTGTAATTTCTTAGAAATTGGCAACCACGGTCAGTGAAAGTGCTTTTCCACAGTCTGTGCCTAGGGCTATTGAAGAGGAAACAAACCATAGAGACAAAATTGAGAAAACCTTTATTTTGTCAAGTTCCAAAGAGCTACTACAAACCATGTTGGATTTAGTGTTCCAAATTCATCTATCTATCTATAGGAGAGAACAGAGAGAAACCTAAATATAAAAACAGCTACTGTAGACGAATGCTTCAACCTAGAAGAACAAAATTTGGTGAGCCAAGTGGGATCTGTGTAGTGATCATTACCACCAAGTATCATCAAGATTGGGTGAAAAAATATTTGCTGGTATTTCGGAAACTCGTTATTTCTTAGAAGCTTGGCAACCCCACTAAATGAAAGTACTTTTCCACATTCTGTGCCTAGGGCTACTTGAAGAGGAAACAAACCATAGAGAGAAAACTGAGAACTCCTTTATTTTGTCAAGTTTCAAAGAGCTACTACTATCCATGTTGGATTAAGAGTTCCAAATTCATCTATCTATATAGGAGAGAACAGAGAGAAACCTAAATATAAAAACTGCTACTGTAAACGAACGCTTCAACCTAGAAGAACAAAATTTGGTGAGCCAAGTGGGATTTGTGTACTGATCATTACCACCTAGTACATCAAGATTGGGTGAAAAAATATTTGCTGGTGTTTCGGAAACTTGTAATTTCTTAGAAATTGGCAACCACGGTCAGTGAAAGTGCTTTTCCACAGTCTGTGCCTAGGGCTATTGAAGAGGAAACAAACCATAGAGACAAAATTGAGAAAACCTTTATTTTGTCAAGTTCCAAAGAGCTACTACAAACCATGTTGGATTTAGTGTTCCAAATTCATCTATCTATCTATAGGAGAGAACAGAGAGAAACCTAAATATAAAAACAGCTACTGTAGACGAATGCTTCAACCTAGAAGAACAAAATTTGGTGAGCCTAGTGGGATTTGTGTACTGATCATTACCACCAAGTATCATCAAGATTGGGAGAAAAAATATTTGCTGGTATTTCGGAAACTTGTAATCTTAGAAGCCTGGCAACCACTCTCAATGAAAGTGTTTTTCCACAGTCTGTGCCTAGGGCTACTTGAAGAGGAAACAAACCATAGGGAGAAAACTCAGAACTCCTTTATTTTGTCAAGTTTCAAAGAGCTTCTACAAACCATGTTGGATTTAGAGTTCCAAATTCATCTATCTATATATGAGAGAACAGAGTGAACCCTAAATATAAAAACTGCTACTGTCGAAGAACGCTTCAACCTAGAAGAACAAAATTTGGTGAGCCAAGTGGGATTTGTGTACTGATCATTACCACCAAGTGTTATCAAGATTGGGTGAAAAAATATTGGCTGGTATTTCGGAAACACGTTATTTCGTAGAAGCTTGGCAACCCCACTCAATGAAAGTGCTTTCCACAGTCTGTGCCTTGGGCTACTTGAAGAGGAAACAAACCATAGAGACAAAACTGAGAACTCCTTTATTTTGTCAAGTTTCAAAGAGCTACTACAAACCATGTTGGATTTAGAGTTCCAAATTCATCTATCTATATAGGAGAGAACAGAGGGAAACCTAAATATAAAAACTGCTACTGTAGACGAAAGCTTCAAACTCGAAGAACAAAATTTGGTGAGCCAAGTGATATCTGTGTACTGATCATTACCACCAAGTATCATCAAGATTGGTTGAAAAAATTTTTGCTGGTATTTCGGAAACTCGTAATTTCTTAGAAGCTTGGCAACCCCTCTCAATGAAAGTGCTTTTCCACAGTCTGTGCCTAGGGCTACTTGAAGAGGAAACAAACCATAGAGACAAATCTGAGAACTCCTTTATTTTGTCAAGTTTCAAATGGCTACTACAAACCATGTTGGATTTAGAGTTCCAAATTCATCTATCTATATAGGAGAGAACAGAGGGAAACCTAAATATAAGAACTGCTACTGTCGACGAACGCTTCAACCTAGAAGAAAAAAATTTTGTGAGCCAAGTAGGACACGTGTACTGATCATAGACACCAAGTATCATCAAGGTTGGGTGAAAAAATATTTGCTGGTATTTCGGAAACTCGTTATTTCTTAGAAGCTTGGCAACCCATCTCAATGAAAGTGCTTTGCACCGTCTGTGCCTAGGGCTACTTGAAGAGGAAACAAACGATAGAGACAAAACTGAGAACTCCTTTATTTTTTCAAGTTTCAAAGAGCTACTACAATCCATGTTGGATTTAGATTTCCAAATTCATCTATCTATATAGGAGAGAACAGAGAGAAACCTAAATATAAAAACTGCTACTGTAGACGAACGCTTCAACCTAGAAGAACAAAATTTGGTGAGCCAAGTGGGATTTGTGTACTGATCATTACCACCAAGTGTTATCAAGATTGGGTGAAAAAATATTTTCTGGTATTTCGGAAACTCGTTATTTCGTAGAAGTTTGGCAACCCCACTCAATGAAAGTGCTCTCCACAGTCTGTGCCTTGGGCTACTTTAAGAGGAAACAAACCATAGAGACAAAACTGAGAACTCCTTTTTTTTGTCAAGTTTCAAAGAGCTACTACAAACCATGTTGGTTTTAGAGTTCCAAATTCATCTATCTATATAGGAGAGAACAGAGGGAAACCTAAATATTAAAAGTGCTACTGTAGACGAAAGCTTCAAACTAGAAGAACAAAATTTGTTGAGCCAAGTGGGATTTCTGTACTGATCATTACCACCAAGTATCATCAAGATTGGGTGAAAAAATATTTGCTGGTATTTCGGAAACTTGTAATCTTAGAAGCTTGGCAACCCCTCTCAGTGAAAGTGCTTTTCCAGAGTCTGTGCCTAGGGCTACTTGAAGAGGACACAAACCATAGAGACAAAACTGAGAAAACCTTTATTTTGTCAAGTTTCAAAGAGCTACTACAATCCATGTTGGATTTAGTGTTCCAAATTCATCTTTCTATATATGAGAGAACAGAGTGAAACCTAAATATAAAAACTGCTACTGTAGACAAACGCTTCAACCTAGAAGAACAAAATTTGGTGAGCCAAGTGGGATTTGTGTATTGATCAAAACCACCAAGTATCATCAAGATTGGGCGAAAAAATATTTGCTGGTATTTCGGAAACTCGTTATTTCTTAGAAGCTTGGCAACCCATCTCAATGAAATTGCTTTCCACAGTCTGTGCCTACGGCTACTTGAAGAGGAAAGAAAACATAGAGAAAAAACTAAGATATCCTTTATTTTGTCAAGTTTCAAACAGCTACTACAAACCATGTTGGATTTAGAGTTCCAAATTCATCTATCTATATAGGAGAGAACAGAGGGAAACCTAAATATAAAAACTGCTACTGTAGACGAACGCTTCAACATAGAAGAACAAAATTTGGTGAGCCAATTGGGATCTGTATACTAATCATTACCACCAAGTATCATCAAGATTGGGTGAAAAAATTTTTGCTAGTATTTTGGAAACTCGTTTTTTCTTAGAAGCTTGGCAACCCCTCTCAATGAAATTGTTTTTCCACACTCTGTGCCTAGGGCTACTTGAAGAGGAAACAAACCATAGAGACAAAACTGAGAAAACCTTTATTTTTTCAAGTTTCAAAGAGCTACTACAATCCATGTTGGATTTAGAGTTCCAAATTCATCTATCTATATAGGAGAGAACAGAGAGAAACCTAAATATAAAAACAGCTACTGTAGACGAATGCTTCAACCTAGAAGAACAAAATTTGGTGAGCCTATTGGGATTTGTGTACTGATCATTACCGCCAAGTATCATCAAGATTGGGTGAAAAAATATTTGCTGGTATTTCGGAAACTTGTAATCTTAGAAGCCTGGCAACCACTCTCAATGAAAGTGTTTTTCCACAGTCTGAGCCTAGGGCTACTTGAAGTGGAAACAAACCATAGGGAGAAAACTCAGAACTCCTTTATTTTGTCAAGTTTCAAAGAGCTTCTACAAACCATGTTAGATTTAGAGTTCCAAATTCATCTATCTATATATGAGAGAACAGAGTGAACCCTAAATATAAAAACTGCTACTGTCGAAGAACGCTTCAACCTAGAAGAACAAAATTTGGTGAGCCAAGTGGGATTTGTGTACTGATCATTACCACCAAGTGTTATCGAGATTGGGTGAAAAAATATTGGCTGGTATTTCGGAAACTCGTTATTTCGTAGAAGTTTGGCAACCCCACTCAATGAAAGGGCTTTCCACAGTAGGTGCCTTGGGCTACTTGAAGAGGAAACAAACCATAGAGACAAAACTGAGAACTCCTTTATTTTGTCAAGTTTCAAAGAGCTACTACAAACCATGTTGGATTTAGAGTTCCAAATTCATCTATCTATATAGGAGAGAACAGAGGGAAACCTAAATATAAAAACTGCTACTGTAGATGAAAGCTTCAAACTCGAAGAACAAAATTTGGTGAGCCAAGTGGGATCTGTGTACTGATCATTACCACCAAGTATTATCAAGATTGGGTGAAAAAATATTGGCTGGTATTTCGGAAACTCGTTATTTCGTAGAAACTTGGCAACCCCTCTCAATGAGTGCTTTCCACAGTCTGTGCCTAGGGCTACTTGAAGAGGAAACAAACCATAGAGACAAAACTGAGCCCTCCTTTATTTTGTTGAGTTTCAAAGAGCTACTACAAACCATGTTGAATTTAGAGTTCCAAATTCATCTATCTATATAGGAGAGAACATAGGGAAACCTAAATATAAAAACTGCCACTGTAGACGAAAGCTTCAATCTCGAAGAACAAAATTTTGTGAGCCAAGTGGGATTTGTGTACTGATCATTACCACCAAGTATCATCAAGATTGGGTGAAAAAATATTTGCTGGTATTTCGAAAACTCGTAATTTCTTAGAAGCTTGGCAACCCCTCTCAATGAAAGTGCTTTTCCACAGTCTGTGCCTAGGGCTACTTGAAGAGGAAACAAACCATAGAGACAAATCTGAGAACTCCTTTATTTTGTCAAGTTTCAAAGAGCTACTACAAACCATGTTGGATTTAGAGTTCCAAATTCATCTATCTATATAGGAGAGAACAGAGGGAAACCTAAATATAAGAACTGCTACTGTCGACGAACGCTTCAACCTAGAAGAAAAAAATTTTGTGAGCCAAGTGGGAATTGTGTACTGATCATTACCACCAAGTATCATCAAGATTGGGTGAAAAATATTTGCTGGTATTTCGGAAACTCGTTATTTCTTAGAAGTTTGGCAACCCCTCTAAATGAAAGTGCTTTCCACAGTCTGTGCCTAGGGCTACTTGAAGAGGAAACAAACCATAGAGACAAAACTGAGAACTCCTTTATTTTGTCAAGTTTAAAAGAGCTACTACAAACCATGTTGAATTTAGAGTTCCAAATTCATCTATCTATATAGGAGAGAACAGAGGGAAAACTAAATATAAAAACTGCTACTGTAGACGAAAGCTTTAACGTAGAAGAACAAAATTTGGTGAGCCAATTGGGATCTGTAGACTGATCATTACCCCCAAGTATCATCAAGATTGGGTGAAAAAATATTTGCTGGTATTTCGGAAACTTGTAATCTTAGAAGCCTGGCAACCACTCTCAATGAAAGTGCTTTTCCACAGTCTGTGCCTAGGGCTACTTGAAGAGGAAACAAACCATAGAAAGAAAACTCAGAACTTCTTTATTTTGTCACGTTTCAAAGAGCTACTACAAACCATGTTGGATTTAGAGTTCCAAATTCATCTATCTATATAGGAGAGAACAGGGTGCACCCTAAATATAAAAACTGCTACTGTCGAAGAACGCTTCAACCTAGAAGAACAAAATTTGGTGAGCCAAGTGGGATTTGTGTACTGATCATTACCACCAAGTATTATCAAGATTGGGTGAAAAAATATTGGCTGGTATTTCGGAAACTCGTTATTTCTTAGAAGCTTGGCAACCCCTCTCAATGAAAGTGCTTTCCACAGTCTGTGCCTAGGGCTACTTGAAGAGGAAACAAACCATAGAGACAAAACTGAGAACTCCTTTATTTTCTCAAGTTTCAAAGAGCTACTACAAACCATGTTGAATTTAGAGTTCCAAATTCATCTATCTATATAGGAGAGAACAGAGGGAAACCTAAATATAAAAACTGCTACTGTAGACGAAAGCTTCAAACTCGAAGAACAAAATTTCGTGAGCCAAGTGGGATTTGTGTACTGATCATTACCACCAAGTATCATCAAGATTGGGTGAAAAAATATTTGCTGGTATTTTGGAAACTCGTTATTTCTTAGAAGCTTGGCAACGCCTCTCAATGAAAGTGCTTTCCACAGTCTGTGCCTAGGGATAATTAAGAGGAAACAAACCATAGAGACAAAACTGAGAACTCCTTTATATTGTCAAGTTTAAAAGAGCTACTACAAACCATGTTGAATTTAGAGTTCCAAATTCATCTATCTATATAGGAAGGAACAGAGGGAAACCTAAATATAAAAAATGCTACTGTAGACGAAAGCTTCAACCTAGAAGAACAAAATTTGGTGAGCCAAGTGGGATTTGTGTACTGATCATTACCACCAAGTATCATCAAGATTGGGTGAAAAAATATTTGCTGGTATTTCGGAAACTCGTAATTTCTTAGAAGCTTGGAAAACCCTCTCAGTGAAAGTGCTTTTCAACAGTCTGTGCCTAGGGCTACTTGAAGAGGAAACAAACCATAGAGACAAAACTGAGAACTCCTTTATTTTGTCAAGTTTCAAAGAGCTACTACAAACCATGTTGGATTTAGAATTTCAAATTCATCTATCTATATAGGAGAGAACAGAGAGAAACCTAAATGTAAAAACTGCTACTGTAGACGAACGCTTCAACCTAGAAGACAAAAATTTGGTGAGCCAGGTGGGATTTGTATAGGGATCATTACCACCAAGTATCAACAAGATTGTGTCAAAAAATATTTGCTGGTATTTCGGAAACTCGTTATTTCTTAGAAGCTTTGCAACCCATCTCAATGAAAGTGCTTCCAAAGTCTGTGCCTAGGGCTACTTTAAGAGGAAAGAAACCATAGAGACAAAACTGAGAATTCCTTTATTTTGTCAAGTTTCAAAGAGCTACTACAATCCATGTTGGATTTAGAGTTCCAAATTCATCTATCTATATAGGAGAGAACAGAGGGAAACCTAAATATAAAAACTGCTACTGTAGACGAACGCTTCAGCCTAGAAGAACAAAATTTGGTGAGCCAAGTGGGATTTGTGTACTGATCATTACCACCAAGTATCAACAAGATTGTGTGAAAAAATATTTGCTGGTATTTCGGAAACTCGTTATTTCTTAGAAGCTTGGCAACACATCTCAATGAAAGTGCTTTTCCACAGTCTGTGCCTAGGGCTACTTGAAGAGGATACAAACCATAGAGACAAAACTGAGAACTCCTTTATTTTGTCAAGTTTCAAGGAGCTACTACAAACCATGTTGGATTTAGAGTTCCAAATTCATCTATCTATATATGAGAGAACAGAGTGAAACCTAAATATAAAAACTGCTACTGTAGACGAACGCTTCAACCTAGAAGAACAAAATTTGGTGAGCCAAGTGGGATTTGTGTACTGATCATTACCACCAAGTATCATCAAGATTGGGTGAAAAAATATTTGCTGGTATTTCGGAAACTCGTTATTTCTTAGAAGCTTGGGAACCCCTCTCCATGAAAGTGCTTTTCCACAGTCTGTGCCTGGGGCTACTTGAAGAGGAAACAAACCATAGCGACAAAACTGAGAACTCTTTTATTTTGTCAAGTTTCAAAGAGCTACTACAAACCATGTTGGATTTAGAGTTCCAAATTCATCTATCTATATAGGAGAGAACAGAGTGAAACCTAAATATAAAAACTGCTACTGTAGACGAACGCTTCAACCTAGAAGAAGAAAATTTGGTGAGCCAAGTGGGATTTGTGTACTGATCATGACCACCAAGTATCATCAAGATTGGGTGAAAAAATATTTGCTGGTATTTCGGAAACTCGTTATTTCTTAGAAGCTTGGGTACCCCTCTCAATGAAAGTGCTTTTCCACAGTCTGTGCCTAGGGCTACTTGAAGAGGAAACAAACCATAGAGACAAATCTGAGAACTCCTTTATTTTGTCAAGTTTCAAAGAGCTACTACAAACCATGTTGGATTTAGAGTTCCAAATTCATCTATCTATATAGGAGAGAACAGAGGGAAACCTAAATATAAAAACTGCTACTGTAGACGAACGCTTCAACCTAGAAGAACAAAATTTGGTGAGCCAAGTGGGATTTGAGTACTGATCATTTCTACCAAGTATCATCAAGATTGGGTGAAAAAATATTTGCTGGTATTTCGGAAACTCGTTATTTCTTAGAAGCTTGGCAACCCCTCTCATTGAAAGTGCTTTTCCACAGTCTGTGCCTAGGGCCACTTGAAGAGGAAACAAACCATAGAGACAAATCTGAGACCTCCTTTATTTTGTCAAGTTTCAAAGAGCTACTACAAACAATGTTGGATTTAGAGTTCCAAATTCATCTATCTATATAGGAGAGAACAGAGAGAAACCTAAATATAAAAACTGCTACTGTAGACAAACACTTCAACCTAGAAGAACAAAATTTGGTGAGCCAAGTGGGACTTGTGTACTGATCATTACCACCAAGTATCAACAAGATTGTGTGAAAAAATATTTGCTGGTATTTCGGAAACTCGTTATTTCTTAGAAGCTTGGCAACACATCTCAATGAAAGTGCTTTTCCACAGTCTGTGCCTAGGGCTACATGAAGAGGAAACAAACCATAGAGACAAAACTGAGAACTCCTTTATATTGTCAAGTTTCAAAGAGCTACTACAAACCATGTTGGATTTAGAGTTCCAAATTCATCTATCTATATAGGAGAGAACAGAGTGAAACCTAAATATAAAAACTGCTACTGTAGACGAACGCTTCAACCTAGAAGAACAAAATTTGTTGAGCCAAGTGGGATTTGTGTACTGATCATTACCACCAAGTATCATCAAGATTGGGTGAAAAAATATTTGCTGGTATTTCGGAAACTTGTAATCTTAGAAGCCTGGCAACCACTCTCAATGAAAGTGCTTTTCCACAGTCTGTGCCTAGGGCTACTTGAAGAGGAAACAAACCATAGAAAGAAAACTCAGAACTCCTTTATTTTGTCACGTTTCAAAGAGCTACTACAAACCATGTTGGATTTAGAGTTCCAAATTCATCTATCTATATGTGAGAGAACAGGGTGAAACCTAAATATAAAAACTGCTACTGTCGAAGAACGCTTCAACCTAGAAGAACAAAATTTCGTGAGCCAAGTGGGATTTGTGTACTGATCATTACCACCAAGTATTATCAAGATTGGGTGAAAAAATATTGGCTGGTATTTCGGAAACTCGTTATTTCGTAGAAGCTTGGCAACCCCTCTCAATGAAAGTGCTTTCCACAGTCTGTGCCTAGGGCTACCTGAAGAGGAAACAAACCATAGAGACAAAACTGAGAACTCCTTTATTTTCTCAAGTTTCAAAGAGCTACTGCAAACCATGTTGAATTTAGAGTTCCAAATTCATCTATCTATATAGGAGAGAACAGAGGGAAACCTAAATATAAAAACTGCTACTGTAGACGAAAGCTTCAAACTCGAAGAACAAAATTTCGTGAGCCAAGTGGGATTTGTGTACTGATCATTACCACCAAGTATCATCAAGATTGGGTGAAAAAATATTTGCTGGTATTTTGGAAACTCGTTATTTCTTAGAAGCTTGGCAACCCCTCTAAATGAAAGTGCTTTCCACAGTCTGTGCCTAGGGCTACTAGAAGAGGAAACAAACCATAGAGACAAAACTGAGAACGTCTTTATTTTGTCAAGTTTCAAAGAGCTACTACAAACCATGTTGAATTTAGAGTTCCAAATTAATCTATCTATATAGGAGAGAACAGAGGGAAACCCAAATATAAAAACTGCTACTGTAGACGAAAGCTTCAAACTAGAAGAACAAAATTTCGTGAGCCAAGTGGGATTTGTGTACTGATCATTACCACCAAGTATCATCAAGATTGGGTGAAAAAATATTTGCTGGTATATCGGAAACTCGTTATTTCTTAGAAGCCTGGCAACCCCTCTCAATGAAAGTGCTTTTCCACAGTCTGTGCCTAGGGCTACTTGAACAGGAAACAAACCATAGAGACAAATCTGAGAACTCCTTTATTTTGTCAAGTTTCAAAGAGCTACTACAAACCATGTTGGATTTAGAGTTCCAAATTAATCTTTCTATATAGGAGAGAACAGAGGGAACCCTAAATATAAAAACTGCTACTGTAGACGAACGCTTCAACCTAGAAGAAGAAAATATGGTGAGCCAAGTGGGATTTGTGTACTGATCATGACCACCAAGTATCATCAAGATTGGGTGAAAAAATATTTGCTGGTATTTCGGAAACTCGTTATTTCTT
Source organism: Callospermophilus lateralis (assembly GCF_048772815.1). Lineage (NCBI taxonomy): Eukaryota > Metazoa > Chordata > Mammalia > Rodentia > Sciuridae > Callospermophilus > Callospermophilus lateralis. Next base: position 3,365 of record NW_027513847.1, on the reverse strand, counting down.
AGAAGCTTGGGTACCCCTCTCAATGAAAGTGCTTTTCCACAGTCTGTGCCTAGGGCTACTTGAAGAGGAAACAAACCATAGAGACAAATCTGAGAACTCCTTTATTTTGTCAAGTTTCAAAGAGCTACTACAAACCATGTTGGATTTAGAGTTCCAAATTCATCTATCTATATAGGAGAGAACAGAGTGAAACCTAAATATAAAAACTGCTACTGTAGACGAACGCTTCAACCTAGAAGAACAAAATTTGGTGAGCCAAGTGGGATTTGTGTACTGATCATTACCACCAAGTATCAACAAGATTGTGTGAAAAAATATTTGCTGGTATTTCGGAAACTCGTTATTTCTTAGAAGCTTGGCAACACATCTCAATGAAAGTGCTTTTCCACAGTCTGTGCCTAGGGCTACATGAAGAGGAAACAAACCATAGAGACAAAACTGAGAACTCCTTTATATTGTCAAGTTTCAAAGAGCTACTACAAACCATGTTGGATTTAGAGTTCCAAATTCATCTATCTATATAGGAGAGAACAGAGTGAAACCTAAATATAAAAACTGCTACTGTAGACGAACGCTTCAACCTAGAAGAACAAAATTTGGTGAGCCAAGTGGGATTTGTGTACTGATCATTACCACCAAGTATCATCAAGATTGGGTGAAAAAATATTTGCTGGTATTTCGGAAACTCGTTATTTCTTAGAAGCTTGGGAACCCCTCTCCATGAAAGTGCTTTTCCACAGTCTGTGCCTGGGGCTACTTGAAGAGGAAACAAACCATAGCGACAAAACTGAGAACTCTTTTATTTTGTCAAGTTTCAAAGAGCTACTACAAACCATGTTGGATTTAGAGTTCCAAATTAATCTTTCTATATAGGAGAGAACAGAGGGAACCCTAAATATAAAAACTGCTACTGTAGACGAACGCTTCAACCTAGAAGAAGAAAATTTGGTGAGCCAAGTGGGATTTGTGTACTGATCATGACCACCAAGTATCATCAAGATTGGGTGAAAAAATATTTGCTGGTATTTCGGAAACTCGTTATTTCTTAGAAGCTTGGGTACCCCTCTCAATGAAAGTGCTTTTCCACAGTCTGTGCCTAGGGCTACTTGAAGAGGAAACAAACCATAGAGACAAATCTGAGAACTCCTTTATTTTGTCAAGTTTCAAAGAGCTACTACAAACCATGTTGGATTTAGAGTTCCAAATTCATCTATCTATATAGGAGAGAACAGAGGGAAAACTAAATATAAAAACTGCTACTGTAGACGAACGCTTCAACCTAGAAGAACAAAATTTGGTGAGCCAAGTGGGATTTGAGTACTGATCATTTCTACCAAGTATCATCAAGATTGGGTGAAAAAATATTTGCTGGTATTTCGGAAACTCGTTATTTCTTAGAAGCTTGGCAACACATCTCAATGAAAGTGCTTTTCCACAGTCTGTGCCTAGGGCTACATGAAGAGGAAACAAACCATAGAAACAAAACTGAGAACTCCTTTATATTGTCAAGTTTCAAAGAGCTACTACAAACCATGTTGGATTTAGAGTTCCAAATTCATCTATCTATATAGGAGAGAACAGAGTGAAACCTAAATATAAAAACTGCTACTGTAGACGAACGCTTCAACCTAGAAGAACAAAATTTGTTGAGCCAAGTGGGATTTGTGTACTGATCATTACCACCAAGTATCATCAAGATTGGGTGAAAAAATATTTGCTGGTATTTCGGAAACTTGTAATCTTAGAAGCCTGGCAACCACTCTCAATGAAAGTGCTTTTCCACAGTCTGTGCCTAGGGCTACTTGAAGAGGAAACAAACCATAGAAAGAAAACTCAGAACTCCTTTATTTTGTCACGTTTCAAAGAGCTACTACAAACCATGTTGGATTTAGAGTTCCAAATTCATCTATCTATATGTGAGAGAACAGGGTGAAACCTAAATATAAAAACTGCTACTGTCGAAGAACGCTTCAACCTAGAAGAACAAAATTTGGTGAGCCAAGTGGGATTTGTGTACTGATCATTACCACCAAGTATTATCAAGATTGGGTGAAAAAATATTGGCTGGTATTTCGGAAACTCGTTATTTCGTAGAAGCTTGGCAACCCCTCTCAATGAAAGTGCTTTCCACAGTCTGTGCCTAGGGCTACTTGAAGAGGAAACAAACCATAGAGACAAAACAGAGAACTCCTTTATTTTCTCAAGTTTCAAAGAGCTACTACAAACCATGTTGAATTTAGAGTTCCAAATTCATCTATCTATATAGGAGAGAACAGAGGGAAACCTAAATATAAAAACTGCTACTGTAGACGAAAGCTTCAAACTCGAAGAACAAAATTTCGTGAGCCAAGTGGGATTTGTGTACTGATCATTACCACCAAGTATCATCAAGATTGGGTGAAAAAATATTTGCTGGTATTTTGGAAACTCGTTATTTCTTAGAAGCTTGGCAACCCCTCTAAATGAAAGTGCTTTCCACAGTCTGTGCCTAGGGCTACTAGAAGAGGAAACAAACCATAGAGACAAAACTGAGAACTTCTTTATTTTGTCAAGTTTCAAAGAGCTACTACAAACCATGTTGAATTTAGAGTTCCAAATTAATCTATCTATATAGGAGAGAACAGAGGGAAACCCAAATATAAAAACTGCTACTGTAGACGAAAGCTTCAAACTAGAAGAACAAAATTTCGTGAGCCAAGTGGGATTTGTGTACTGATCATTACCACCAAGTATCATCAAGATTGGGTGAAAAAATATTTGCTGGTATATCGGAAACTCGTTATTTCTTAGAAGCCTGGCAACCCCTCTCAATGAAAGTGCTTTTCCACAGTCTGTGCCTAGGGCTACTTGAACAGGAAACAAACCATAGAGACAAATCTGAGAACTCCTTTATTTTGTCAAGTTTCAAAGAGCTACTACAAACCATGTTGGATTTAGAGTTCCAAATTCATCTATCTATATAGGAGAGAACAGAGTGAAACCTAAAATTAAAAACTGCTACTGTCGACGAACGCTTCAACCTAGAAGAACAAAATTTGGTGAGCCAAGTTGGACTTGTGTACTGATCATTACCACCAAGTATTATCAAGATTGGGTGAAAAAATATTTGCTGGTATTTCGGAAACTCGTTATTTCTTAGAAGCTTGGCAACGCCTCTCAATGAAAGTGCTTTCCACAGTCTGTGCCTAGGGCTAATTAAGAGGAAACAAACCATAGAGACAAAACTGAGAACTCCTTTATATTGTCAAGTTTAAAAGAGCTACTACAAACCATGTTGAATTTAGAGTTCCAAATTCAGCTATCTATATAGGAGAGAACAGAGGGAAACCTAAATGTAAAAAATGCTACTGTAGCCGAAAGCTTCA